>NW_006239354.1:471363-483344 GCF_000226075.1 Solanum tuberosum
TATAGATATATATTATAAGAGGTGGTTTATGTCACTTCCCAGCTTAGTATAAGAACTCCACATCGACAAAACAAAGGGGAGTTATTAGGTATAAAAGTTAGAAGAACTCATGACACTAATCTAGTGACGTTTTTAAAGCCTTGCGGGTCTAGACCCAAAGCAAACGATATCACTAACAAATTGTATGGTGGAAAAAAGGCGGTGCAAATAATAATTGAAGGGATAAAAGATATTGTTGGATTTAATTGAATCATTTTCGGGCATGATTCAGTTCTTGGCTGTTCTGGTTTTCATTTCATTTTCTCCTCTGTTGGTGAAAATTCAACTTGAAAGGAAAAAGTACATTATCAGGGTGAAGTTGACAGGTGCTTATTTGCTAGTTAATTTGCTTTTCTATCCCATATCTTGTGTTTTAATTTTATTTTCAGCTATGATTAATAACTAAACAATTGAACCTAATTGTTAACAATCCAACCGATAACTAATCCATAAATACCCCTATCTATGACTATGAGCTCTTTTTGTACACTTGAGTTGTTCTATTCTAACTTTTATCTCAGTTTGTATTTGTGCTATATGAGTACATGAATCTCCTAGAATTCATTTGTGGTATATCTGTGATTCATAGATTGTTGTTGCCTGCTCCTTTCTAAACAACCTTTAGTGTCTGCTTGCAAGTCAGTAGAGTGTCTGTGTGTTGGAATGTATGCGTCCACTAAGTACAATGGGACCAGGTCCTCAACACAATTATAATGAGACAAAAAGTAAGTGCTAAAATTAAAGTTGACACATGTACTTTATGTGGAAACCTCCTTACTCAAGGGAGTAAAACCACGACCTGTCTCACAGGATTTTCAAACTATTTTCACTAATCCTCTCAAGCAAATGCAAAACATAGTTTACACCACAACAATGAGATTAACCTCCTAATCTCACACTAAGTTTATACAACTATTACTTAAACGAGCCTAAGCAATTCATCCATTACCCACTATACTAACCCAACTGATTAATATAGACTTTGACGTAAGACACTAAGTTGCCCTCAACTAAGCTCTTACAATTATTCACCCAAGATTGAAATGTTTCTATCACAAGAGAAATGATTCCTACAATATAAGCACAAATACAAGCAATCACACTAACAACGGGTTCAGGAAGCAGTAATGCAATCTGTTAGGTCCCTTGCTGTTTTCGCTTGAATCTCTCTCTTTGAATGAATGAGTAATTTGTTGTTTATGACTTGAATATATCAACATCAAGAGTTAATACACATTGGAAAAACAACCTCCTCCCTTTTGATTGGTGAAGTACTCTGACGGCTTCACCAACTTCTGATGCGGGCAGCTTTCCAGCTGTACAACATATGACCTTGGACGAGCATACTCTGCAGAGGACCGGGTCCCTGCATTTGTGAGTAAATCATCAAAACATCTGGGACCATTAAGACTTATCATTTCCCCCCTTTTTGATGATGACAAACAACCTACACGCAGCCTCACATGAGTATTAAGCATTCATTCAACAATATATATATTTCTACGTTGCCTTTTCCAACAAACAATGGTTCGTCCCGCTAGTGATATTTTTCGTTTCGCCCTAGACCCACCTAACTTTAAAACGCGCCACTAAAGTGTAAGATCTGCTTACTTATCATGTGTTTTTGTCGATGTGGACTTCTTATCCTAAGGAGATGTGTCACAAACACCCTCTCTTATGGACTCAACGTTCTCGCTGAGGTTTGCCCCGCCATTGTGATTTTCCCCACCACTTGAGATTTGTCAAGACCTAGCAAAGATGCTTGCCTCACCTTATCGGAATTTGGCTAAACTCAGGTTAACTTTAGGTTGCATCGACACAGTTACCACAAAAGTTACTCTAATACCATCTGTAATTGTCTAACCCACTAGTGATATCGTCCTATCTCGGCATAGACCTGCACAACTTTTAAATGCATCATTAAAGTACAAGGTCTACTTACTTATATATACTTAACATCTCTCATGCGTTTTTCTTATATCTTACTTCTTATCCTAAGTTAGGGTGTAACACATACAACCTCTCTCCTGTTTTCCAAAGCAAATTAAATCATTTTTTACTTTAAAAACCAAGTGTGAGATGAATTCTTTGATACTTTGATCTCAAAAGTGATGTAGTAAAAACTAATTTGAACAAGCGATTCAAAATAAAAGAAATATGGCCCTGATAGTTGGTCATATGAACCTGGACTCTGTATTAAATACAACAACTTGTCTGCAAAATAGAAGATTTGTGCATTTTGATCTAGACTTACATTGGACAATAGGCCTCCACCGCTAGAGCCCATCCAAATCAGACTCAATAACTAATTCAAACATAAAGACCCTGCATATTGTTTTTCACCAACTTAACAACTACAATTGAAATCAAATAAAAGACCCTGCATACTGTTTTTAACCAACAATAGACTGCACATAAAGTAAATAAGAATTCAAATTGCTATTTTGTTTCCACGGAAACAAAACTTGAACTTTATCACATTTATTGAAGTTTCAGATCATGGACTTTCCTCCCCTTCACCTCTTCTTTCTTCTTCTTCTCCTTCTTTAACATCATCATCTTCATCTTATTCTTCTTGTTCCTCCTTGTCCTGTAACACCCTGTAGTCTAGTAGGCCACCCAGGGCTAATTGAGGGTGCAACAAGTCTAGACTAGAAGGCAAGAGCCTAGGCAAAGGGGCAAGGCCCAAGCTAAAGGACAAGGCTTCCCCAACCTTGGCAATCACTGCCTCATCATCACGACCACCACCACGGCCAGTGGTGAGGACCACGACTCATGGAGTGGTCTGTGGAGCTTGGGCAGTAGCTCCCTAAAGGCTGCCTAAAGTTGGCACATCACCACGAGCAACTTCACGGTCAGTGGTGAAGACCACGACCCGTGGGAAGGCTCGTGGTCATGCCTTAGACTTGTGGGGGCCAAGTCCTTGTGTCCTAGCTACTGGACCATGGACCACGAGCAAGACCACGGCCAGTGGTGTGGACCACGGCTCATGAGCCCTGTCGTGGTGCCTGACACCACACTGCCTAAGTGAGGACAAATTAGGAAATTCCTTTTTTAGTTAGTATTAAGTGGGGTCATTTTGTATAGACTTTATACACCTATATAAACTATTTTAAGCCTTTAACCACCCCAATTAAGTCATTATTTACAAAACTCCAAAAGATCCCAAAGTTCATCTTTTAAAAAAATTCTTTCTCTAGAAAACTCAAGAAAGAAGAAGAAGAAGAAGAAGAAGAGGAAGAGGAGGAAGAAGAAGAAGAAGAAGAAGAGGAGTAGGAGGAGGAGGAGGAGGAGGAGGAGGAGGAGGAGGAGGAGGAGGAGGAGGAGGAGGAGGAGGAGGAGGAGGAGGAGGAGGAGGAGGAGGAGGAGGAGGAGGAGGAGGAGGAGGAGGAGGAGGAGGAGGAGGAGGAGGAGGAGGAGGAGGAGGAGGAGGAGGAGGAGGAGGAGGAGGAGGAGGAAATTAAGCTAGGTCAAATTTCTCCAATCTTCCAAGCTTTGTAAGGGATTTGTATCTAAGTTATGATAGTTTATTCATCCATGGATTCTTTCATCTATGGAGTCCCCTAGAATTCCCCCAATTGTGAAGATAAATCCCCAATTCAAGTTAGGGTTCCTTCCAATATTGTGCGTTAAGTTGAGTATGATTCCAATTGAGTGGATAGTTACTTGTTTATGATTGATTTAGTATTGAATCATGCTATTAAGATGATATTATATGTTTTCCATGGCTAGCCATAGTTTAAATGATGAAATTGGAGTAATGTATGTTTGTGCCTTAAAGAGGGAAATTGAAGACTTAGAGATGATCTTCTAGAATTGTTGATGTCTATAGTAATTGTTCAAGAATAAAAGTATGTAGACATGAATTGAATTAGATTATAGTGTATATGATGGATCATGACTCGTAAGGCTTGAAGTTGAACCTTTATGATGATTTATGACTAGAATCACTTAATAATTAAGCATGTGATTAGAATGCCTTGAAGTCTAGATATGTATGATGATTGTAAGAAGTAAAAGCTTGAGAGTAGGGCCTGTAATCATGAATGTTGACTTCTAGGGTTTTGAAGGTAAAGCTAATAAGGTGAATTATATATGTTAAGACTTTGAGAGTAAAGTCTATATGAGAATAGAAGATTAATGGATAGAATTATGGTGGAAAGCCTTTACCTACCTAACCTACCTTATGAATGATATATTGTATGAAGTGATAGAATCACTTGAGTTATGATAGTATCCATGTCTAATGTATTAATACTAGATGTGTTGATTTGATATGAGCCTTGACCCTTGAAAGGGCAAGACATGATTTTATGCATGTTTTATGAAAGCTATGTACAAGCCTTATGAACACTTTTGAGAGTGAAGTGTCTATGATTATGATATGTTGTTGTGATGTGAAAGGCCATTCACTCACACGCACACTTATGCATGAATATGTTTTGATATGAAAGGTTATCTTGGATAGAATGATTCTAGGTTGAAAGGTTTGCTCACCTAAAATGAATCTAGGTCCACTATGAAATGTGATGAGGCTTGTGGTGATTCTCCCAAAGACCTTTGTATGAGAGAGATCTAAGGTGACTTCCCTTATCCCTAAGTAGATGATCATGAGAAGATTACCCATGAGATGTGTTATATTATAAGTGTTTTGATGATCCTCACAAATGCAAGGACTTGGTCCCAGGCAGAGTTCTCTCGACCAAATCTATAATGGGGTACAACTGTAAAGCTGTCGTGTCAGAGGTTGGTGAGAGGTCAGCGTACTACACCAATCAGAATGGATGAGGGTGTTTGTCCAACGGGTAATAATACTTTATGGTTGATATTTTCTACGTGACAAACACTATATTAAATTCATTCATCCAAAGAAGGAAGTCAGCCAGCAAGCCTTTTCAAGAACTCACAAATATGTTTGAAAGGGACCTGGTCCCTGCAAGACTGCGATATGAAAAGGTGACAAGACAGTCTGTCAGAAAAAGCTGTTGGTAGGTGCACAAATTTTCACACCAGTAGCCTTCCAGCCAATAGGATTGTCTCACGAGTTTGTGTTGATTTATATCATCTCTTTCCAAAATACACAAACTCAAGATTTTGGCAAAAAAAAAAAAAACTCACAAGTGTAAAAGGAAAAGTCCATCTTCAAGATAGAACAATACTTACACTCAACAAAAGTATCTGACAAAGTGCTGAAGAATCGTTATTGAGTTTGAGTTTTATGTCTATCATTTTATAGGTTTTTGCATCTTGAAAATTCTCAAGTATAGAAGCAAAGACTATCTTGGTGAAGTATTCTCAAGCAAGCACAACAAGGACCCGATCGAGATGCAAGCGTCAAAGTGTGTCATAGGAGTTTTACTTCCATGCTTATATTCTAAATTTGTTCCTAATCTATAAAGGATTCAGATTCTTGTGTTTGTTGTAAAAGTCTAAGTCAGTTGAGGCTAACTGATTTAGTGGGCAACATTGTTTGCTGCTTAGTCAAATTCTAAATCATCTAGGAGCTAGTTGATTTAGTGGGCAGTGTTGTATCTACTTAGTGAATTCTAAGTTATCTAGGGGTGATAGCTTAAAGGGCAATGTTGTATCTGCTCTGGCTCATCTAAGTAATAGGAAGTATTGCTTAGAGTTGGGATTAGTAGGCTAATCTCAGTTTGTAAACTTGCTTTTACTTTTGCTTGAGAAGATTAGTGAAAGCAGTTTGAAAAGTCCTAACAGGCCAGGTCGTGGTTTTACTCCCTTGAGCAAGGAGGTTTCCACGTAAAGTTGTTGTGCAATCTTTACTTTCAGCACGTTGTTTATTTTCTGTTATTTTAACTGTGCTGAGGACCTGGTCCCATCTAGACCAGTGGACGCATACATTCCAACAAGTGGTATCAGAGCGGTACTTTTCGTTTTGGTTAACACCAAGAAAAGAAAAGATCCAAAAGGAATGGCTGCTCCACTTCTAAATCATCTAGGAGCTAGTTGATTTAGTGGGCAGTGTTGTATCTACTTAGTGAATTCTAAGTTATCTAGGGGTGATAGCTTAATGGGCAGTGTTGTATCTGCTTAGGCTCATTAAGTAATAGGTTGTATTACTTTGTTTAGAGATTAGGAGGTTAATCTCTATGTGTGGTTGTAAACTGGTTTTTACTTTTGCTTTGAGATGATTAGTGAAAGCAGTTTGAAAAGTCTTGTGAGACAGGTCGTGGTTTTACTCCCTTGAGCTAGGAGGTTTCCACATAAAACACTTATGCAGATCTTACTTCCAGTTGTTTATTTCCTGCACATTTTTGTTACTGTTCTTGCCGAGTCAAGGGACCTGGTCCTTGACTGATAAGTGGACGTATACATTCCAACATTGGTATCAGAGCAGGGGCTCTCAATTTGGCTAACACCAAGAAAAAAAGATCCTGCACGAATGACAACTCCAATAAGTCTTGATGGTCCCTACGTTCCTACCAAGGACGTGAAAGATGGATATCTAACTCAGGAGGTTCCTAAGTCTAGAAGACAGTACGATGAAGCAGACAGAAAGAAGGAGAAGTCAGTAGTGCTAAAGGTTTCTTAAAATGATGATTCTGAAGATGAAGATGAGATGACTTATTTGACTGAAAGGTTTCAAAAAATAGTCAAAAAACATATACGGTTTCAAAAGAAGGAAAACTCCAACAAAACAACAAATGCAAACGACCTCTGTCATAAGTGTGAAAATCCAGGGCACTTTATGAGAGACTCTAAGAGCTATAAGCATGAATGTCAAGACCTCAAAGAAAGGCGAAGGGACCAGGTCCCACACCGTGCTAAGGAAAAGGCTAATGTTGATGGGTGGTGAAGAAACCCTTTGCATTATGGGAAAACGCCTCTAGTGATTCTGAAGATGAGATGCACAGAAAAAATGATCGTCTCATTCTCAAAGGCAAAGACAAAAGGTCGGATCCGATTAATGAGGCTGATCGGAAGAAAGATGCAAAAAAGGAAAAATCACTTGCTCTCAAGGTGTCACAAAGTGAGGTACCTGAAATAAATGAGAACATGGGCTATCTCACTCGAAGATTTCAAAAAATCATGAGAAAACGTGGATCTCTCATGAAGAAAGAAAATCTTGACAAGGATACAAACTCAAATGACTTGTGTTTCAAATGCGGTAAATCAGACCACTTCATTAGAGACTGCCCTATGCACGAGAATGAGCACAAGAAATGTGTCAAGTCCGTAGGAGAAAAGAACAAAAACAGGGACCAGGTCCGTGATAAGTCAAGTAGAAGAAAAATTGTTGACCATGCGGTGAAGAATGCCCTGGTAGTCTTAGGAAATATCACAAGTGATTCAGATGATTCTGAACACTCTGATGATGCTTTTATGGCAAAGTCAGATGAAGAAGATGAAGAAGAGGTAACCCTTTCTGACATTAAACAAAATTTGCATGTTTATTCTATTGAAAAGTTGAGGAATCTAGCCGCTGTTTTGATTGACTCTTTCATTGAGTTAACAACTGAAAAGGATCTGATGAACTGTACGTAGATATCCTTTAGGAAGAAAAAGTAGCCTTGGTTGACTAAATGTCTGTTGTGGAAGAACAATTGATAGTTCTAGAAGCTGAAAAATCTAGAACTTAGGGAAAATTAAAGATGCTGAGTGAGAAATATGGCAGCGTAAGGGGGAGGCCAGCAACTTGCAAATCGAGCTAGAAACCAGTTTGAATTACTGCTGAAACAAAACTTGCTATGGCCTTGGAGAGAAATAATCAGTTAGAGAGGGACCTAGGTCTGTGTCAAAGAAGAAGTGAACAAATCTCTCAAATGGACCACCTCTTCAAAATTGCTTGCCAATCTTACCAGTCAGGGTCAAAATGATGGAAAGGGGTTAGGAAATTCAAGAAAAACTTCTTCTTACAATCTCCATAGCAAATATGCGTCCTTGCCTGACAATTTGTTGTGTTTTCATTGTGGTCGTGATGGTCATTTGAAGAAGAACTGTCCAACTTGGAAAAGGACCCAAAAGAACCTCTCAAACTATTCCAAACAGAGGAACAAAAACAAGAAAGGACCTGATCAACAGAGGAACATGCAGCAAAAGAGACCTGGTCTTGCTTCTGGTCCTCAGTTGAAAAAAAATCAATCTGCCTCACTGGATAATGAATTCTCTTATCACTCCTTTATCTGCTTACTGGGAACTCCAACTAAAGTGGGTTCCCAAGGCTAACAAGTGATATGGTATTCTTGTGAGAGGAAGTAGCAGCAGTCAGTGTTGGTTCATGAATAGTGGATGCTCAAAGCACATGACTGGGAAACTGAAAACTTCTTCTCTCTCAAGGCACTTCAAGGTGGAGGTGTCTCATTTGGCGATGGCAAGAAAAGGTATTTTTTTTGTGATAAATGGGTATCACAAACTTGCTCTCTCGGGTGATGATCTTGATAGAAAAGAGATGCAAGAACATATATATTGTTGATTTGAATACTGCTCGTAGTGACAGTCTCACTTGCCTTAGTGCTGAAGTTGAGAATGCTGAGTATAACACAAGAGACGTGCTCATGAGTGCTAATTCTCTATTGCACAAACTTGTGTCAAGGGACCTGGTCCTCGGTCTGCTCAAAATAAAATTTGCAGATGACAAAGTTTGTGATGCTTGTGTTAAAAGGAAGCAAATCAAACCACCCTTCAAGTGGAATATGCATGTTGTTAATCTTCCAAAGGACTTTCGAGATGAAATGGTGAATAGTACATGTTTTGTGACCAAAATAATGACATTGAGAAGTGTAATCTCAATGATGTTGAAAGAGTATTTGTGGGATACTCTTCCTACAACCTGGTTTATCCGGTGTATAAAAATGTGTGCATTGAAAAAAAGGTGGTCATGTGATTTTTTTTATGAGTCTAGAAGAGTTGAGAAGTTGAGAAAGAAAGAAGATTCTGAAATGGAAGGTTGCTTCAGATTTAGAGACACGGTTTTAGTAGTGAGCTTGCTGAAGAACATCCTCTTCATGAATGCAGGAATCTCAAGGAAGCCAATGCAAATTATGAACCTGATGAGGGACCCGGTCCTATAGACAGTGCTGAACAGATGATGCAGTTCAAACTGATAATGTGAATTCTGAAGGTGAAAATGAAGAAGTTGATCAAGCTCAGTTTGAAAAAAGCAAAGTATGACACTCGGTTCCCCAACAAGCTGACATGTTGTCCAAGTTCCTCTCAACAATGGTTTCAAAAGAGGTAAAATTGACAAACCCATCTTTTTGAAATCACAAGGAAATGAATTGTTGCTCCTTCAAGTATATATCGATGATGTCATCTTTAGAGCAATCTTTTGAATTGTTGTGTGAAGAGTTTGCCGCATTCATGGGTAGTGAGTTCTAAATGAGCACGATGGGAGATTTCGTCTTAGAGCTACAGATTCAACAAACCTCTAAAGGTACCCTTGGTTGTCCAAAGGCTTACCATACTTGAAGTAAGGACAATGTTAAAAAGGGGAGATGTCATCATGAAGTTTTGCAAAATGGAAGATCAAGTGGCTGACATCTTCACCCAAGGCCTAAGAAAGGACCAACTTGTCAAGAACATGTATGTACTCACAGCGACTTAGCTACAAGTAAGAAGATAACACAACGTTCAGGGAAATTGATGTCTGATCAAAGACAGGGACCTGGTACCAGTTAAGAGAAGCTGCTGAAAAAGTTTCATGTTATGGGTGCCTAGACAATTCATGCTCTCATGGGCACAAACTTGAAGATGGATGCTGATGAACCTGGTTCAGAGACTCCATTCTTGTAAAAAAGAATCACATTTGAGGGCTGCTAAGAGAATCTGGAGACACTTGAAGAAAAATGGACCTGGTTCTATTCTGTCCATCAGGAGACTTTTCGATTTGGAGGAACATGTGATGTTGTTTATGCTAGGTATCAAGTTGATGGAAAGAGTGCCTCAGGAGTGGCTTATGTTATAGGCTGATCTCTCACTCATGGGGAACTAAAAGGCAAGATTCAATTGTTCTTTCAACAACTGAGGTAGAGAATGTAGCAAATGCAGTTTGATGTGCTCAACTCTTGTGGATTAAGCAACATCTTGAAGATCTTAAAGACTTGACTGAGATAATCAAACTAATTTGGGAATGCTAAAATCTTCTTGAATGGATCCTGCCTGAAGCAATCAACTCTCTCATGACTATGCAAAGGTAGCAGGTATCCTTGCTTTTCAGTTATGTATGTTTTAGCAAATGAAGTCTCACACATTTTGTAGGTATACACACATGGAAAAAGGGATGATGGAAAAGGGAGGTCAGGACAGATCTAGACAATCACATTCAAACTAAAGAGAGGGACCTGGTCCGTTCTCGAAGGATAACACTCTTAACATTGCAGTTTGAATTATGCATGAGAACCGTTGCAATTGCTACATGTCTATCATTCAGGTATCTGACCATTATCTCATCTTTTGAATACCAAAATGACACTCTCTCTCATATAATACATCCTTTCACTTCCTTTATATTCCATATTTCTTTCCATCTCCACAGAAAATTCAATTTCCTTTCCAAATATCAGAGTTTTTCGTGACCTTCTTTCCTCCTTTCTCAAAAACACCTCAAATGCTTAAACCCTTTGATCTTATTGGAGTATTTTCTAATGAAGATGATTTTAAGCATGAAGAGGGACCAGGTCCACCAAGCAAAAGGAAGAAGTGGAAAAGATGATAGTAAAAAAGGGAGAAAGGTTGATATTCTAAGAACTCAAAGTATTCTAAATAGAAGGGTGTCTGAAAAAAAAACAAAAAAATAATTTGGTTCCTCACTTATTGATCTATTCATCTCGGATGCCTTGAGTAAGTTTGATTTTACCAATCTTTCTGTTATTAGAAAATCAGGCTAGTGTTGGAAGTTGTGATAGTAGATCTTGCTAACAGGGATACTGAAATGGTTTGCCTAAAGGCTCAACTTCTGAAACAATACTATCAGGGGGACCAGGTTAAAAAAAACTAAAAAATGGTAGCCCTGAAGGTTCAACTTGAAGCCTGGGCAGCAAAGAATGCGAACTTCAAATGAGGCTTCTGAAAATACCATGCTAAGGGATATGCTCTACTAATTCTATTCTTTCAATCCCTTGCCTCTAAGTCATCCCTTCTCTTCCTAACTTTCTAAGTCAGTCCTCATTCCTTTTTTTCTATCGAACTTGAGTGGGCATTGTTCTGGTTTTCATTCGTAGTCATATTTGCAATGCGTTGATGGCTGATCTTTTATTTATGGATGAAAATATGTTTTATTTCTACTGACTTGTTTCATTACTTTATGCATTTTTACTCATGCTCAGTGTTGCCCAAGTGGCCATGAATTTGCTTGAACTGTATTTCTGTCAACTTGGTTTACTGTTTTAACCTTTTTTATGATGTCAAAAGGGGGAAGTTGTTAAGGTATGAGATCAATGGTTAGCTACTTGAAGAAGACAAGGTCATGCCGATAGAGGGAATAAATGCTAGCTACTTGAAGAAGACATAGTCATGCCGATAGGGGGAATCAATGCTAGCTACTTGTCATCATCAAAAAGGGGGGAAATGGGGGAAGAAGTTGTTTGTCATAATCAAAAAAGGGGGAAATACTATTTTGATGTTTTGATGATTTGTCAAACTTCGAGGATGATGAAACTCCAGTTACCCGAAGAGTTCTTGTTGATAGGGGGAACTGGTGAATAAGTCTGTTATCATCAAAAAGGGGGGAAATGATAGTTTGGAGGTGATATTAAGTTTTGATAATTTAACAAACTTAGGGATCTAACAAGGAACTAGATCATTGTTATTGGGACTGCTGACAAGGAAATGAATGAATAAACTCAGTGTGAGGAATATTTATAGTTTGGAGGTGATATTAAGTTTTGATAATTTAACAAACTTAGGGATCTAACAAGGAACTAGATCATTGTTATTGGGACTGCTGACAAGGAAATGAATGAATAAACTCAGTGTGAGGAATA
>NW_006239354.1:483433-485917 GCF_000226075.1 Solanum tuberosum
ATGCTTCAGTGTCTCACAAATGCAGGGACCTGGTCCCAGGCAGAGTTCTCTCGACTAGATCTATAATGGGGTACAACTGTAAAGCTGTCGTGTCAAAGGTTGGTGAGGCGTCAACGTACTACACCAATCAAAATGGACGAGGGTGTTTGTCCAACGGGTAATAACTCTTTATGGTTGATATTTCTACGTGACAAACACTATATTAAATTCATTCATCCAAAGAAGGAAGTCAGCCAGCAAGCCTTTTCAAGAACTCACAAAGAAGTTTGCAAGGGACCTGGTCCATGCAACATTGCGATATGAAAAGGTCACTAGACAGTCCGTCAGAAAAAGTTGTTGGTAGGTGCACAACTTTTCACACCAGCAGGCTTTCAGCCAATAGGATTGTCTCAACGAGTTTGTGTTGATTTATATCATCTCTTTCCAAAATACACAAACTCAAGATTTTGGCAACCAAAAAAACTCACAAGCTTAAAAGGAAAAAGCCATCTTCAAGGTAGAACAATAATTACACTCAACAAAAGGATCTCATAAAGTGCTGAAGCATCTTTGTTGATTTTGAGTTTTGTGTTTATCATATTATAGGTTTTTGCATCTTGAAAATTCTCAAGTATACAAGCAAAGACTATCTTGGTGAAGTATTCTCAGACAAGCACAACAAGGACCTGATCGAGCTGCAAGCGTCAGAGTGTGTCTTAGGAGTTTTACTTTTGTGCTTACATTGTAAATCTGTTCCTAATCTATAAAGGATTCAGATTCTTATGTTCGTTGTAAAAGTCTAAGTCAGTTGAGGCTAACTGATTTAGTGGGCAGCATTGGTTGCTGCTTAGTCAAATTCTAAGTCATCTAGGAGCTAGTTGATTTAGTGGGCACTGTTGTATCTGCTTAGTGAATTATAAGTTAACTAGGGGTGATAGCTTAGTGGGCAGTGTTGTATCTGCTTAGGCTCATTCAGTAATAGATTGTATTACTTAATTTAGAGATTAGGAGGTTAATCTCTATGTGTGGTTGTAAACTGGTTTTTACTTTTGCTTTGAGATGATTAGTGAAAGAAGTTTGAAAAGTCCTGTAAGACAGGTCGTGGTTTTACTCCCTTGAGCAAGGAGGTTTCCACGTAAAACACTTGTGCAGATCTTACTTCTAGCTGTTTATTTCCTGCAGATTTTTGTTACTGTTCTTGCTGTGTCAAGGGACCTGGTTCTTGACTGATAAGTGGACGCATACATTCCAACAACATGATATGATAAGTGTGTGGTGACTACCCTTAAAATAAAACTTCTATAATAAAGCAAGAGGCGAATACCCATTAGCTTTTATGTTGATCACGGAGGCGAATACCTATGATCTTCATGTAATGATGTGGAGGCGAATACCTATATCATATAATGGTGGGGCATGGAGGATAATAACTATGTTTCCCTAAAATCGTTATGGAGGCGAATACCTATGACCATACATGTAAAGTAAGAGGTGAATACCCATTTGGCCTATATGATAGACTTAGAGAGGTGAATACCCATTGGCCCTTATGATAAGACATAGAGAGGTGACTTCCCATGTCTTAAGAATAAGTAAAAAGTAATATGCACAATGACTTGTATGGATTGTAGCTCTATAGGCCTTCCATGATATGTATGGCTTGAGGTGATTCCCCTTGTCCTTTATGATTCCATGATATGTATGACTTGAGGTGATTCCCCTTGTCCTTTATGATGTGCTAAATATGAGATCAAAGAGATGATCAATATGCATGAAAGTCTAAAGTGGTACTTAGTATGGGTAGGATTATGGGGTCTTATCCATGCATTGCACAAGTATGACTTGAAGTTAATTATGAAGTGTTCTCTTATATGATGTATGCTTAGTTTGGATTGTTGCTATAGTTGCCTTCCTTGATATGTTGACTAAATGTGAAGATTACCTTGTCTATGAAGAACTAAGCTAAGGATGAGACCATATGATGGTAAGTATGATTGTGATCACCAAAGGGGATACTTAGCAGTAGACCTTGTACTTTAATGAGATCTTTAAAAGTTGTTCAGGTGTATGCCGAGATAGAACAATATCACTAGTGGGTTAGGCAATTACATATGGTATTAGAGTAACTTTTGAGTTAACTGTGTCGATGCAAGCTATAGTTAACCTGAGTTTAGCCAAATTCCGATAAGGTGAGGCAAACACCTTTGCTAGGTCTCGACAAATCTTAAGTGGTGGGGAAAATCACAATGGTGGGGCAAACCTCAACGAGGACGTTGAGTCCATAAGAGAAGGTCTTTGTGACACATCTCCTTAGGATAAGAAGTCCACATTGACAAAAATACATGATAAGTAAGCAGATCTTACACTTTAGTGGCGTGTTTTAAAGTTGGGTGGGTTTAGGGCGAAACGAAAAATATCACTAGTGGGTCAAACCATAGTTTGGTTGGAAAAGGCAACGTAGAATTATTTATATATATATATATATATATATATATATAAATCTCT
>NW_006239354.1:487741-494597 GCF_000226075.1 Solanum tuberosum
TATATATATATATATATATATATATATAATAAGAGGTGGTTTATGTCACTTCCTATCTTAGTATAAGAACGCCACATCGATGAAACACATGAGAGTTATTAGGACTAACGGTGGATCAATATTGGTTTCCAAACACACTGTGCCAACACCAAACACCTTAACCTCACCACCATTACCCATTTTAAAAGCTACCTACAGTCAGTTAATCCAAATAACTTAGATTCTGAAACACTTATAATACTTAGCTATACTATGCTTATCCACAATATGTGATGACGCTTATTTAATTAATCTTCTAATTTATGTAGGGTTGACTCAGAAAATATTCAACATATTGTTAATCAAATTTCGCTCAAATTATGCAAGACATCAGTATCTTATTTGCAAGATGTTGTGGGAATAGATACTCATTTAGAGGAAGTAAAATCCCAACTAAAGCTTGAAATCAATGAAGTTCGGAGTGTGGGGATTTGGGGCATGGGGAGGGGGGGGGGATTTGTAAAACGACAATAGCAAGTTCAATTTTTGACACACTCTCATATCAATTTGAAGCTGCAAGATTCATTGCGGATATTAAAGAAAACAAATGTGGAATGCATTGTTTACAAAATATCCTTCTCTCTGAATTGTTAAGGAAAAAAGATAATTATGTGAATAATAAGGAGGACGAAAAGCATATGATAGCTCATAGACTTCGTTTTAAGTAGGTTTTAGTTGTGCTTGATGACATAGATCATAGAGACCATTTGGATTACCTAGTAGGAAATCCTAATTGGTATGGTAATGGGAGTAGAATTATTGCAACAACTAGAGATAAGCATTTGATTGAAACGAGTGATGTGACCATGAAGCTATTAAATTGTTCAATCAATATGCTTTCGTCAAAAAAGAAGTTCCCGATGAATATTTTGAGAAGCTCTCAATGGAGGTTGTACATCATGCTAAATGCCTTCCTTTAGCCCTAAAAGTGTGGGGTTCTTTATTACATAAGAGGGGCATAACAGAGTGGAGAAGTGCTATGGAGGAAATGAAGAATAACTCTAAAATTGTTGAAAAGCTCAAAATTAGCTATGATCAATTGGAGGCCATACAAAGAGATATATTTCTAGATATAGCATGCTTCTTTCGAGGGAAAGATAAAGATTACATCATGAATATTCTTGAGAGCTATTATTCTGGAGCAAATATTGGATTGTGTGTCCTAATTGACAAATCTCTTGTATTCATCTCTATAAACAATACTATTGAAATGCATTACTTAATAAAAGAGATGGGTAAACACGTGGTGAAAATACATAAAGATTCGGGAGAACCTAGCAGAATATGGAACATTGAAGATTTCAAAGAAGTGATTGACAACAACACAGTAAGTAGGGTAAACAATGCAATATTATTCAATTTCCTTTTTTCATATATTGATATTTATTTAACTTATGTTATTAAGCCATTAATTGGTCTACTAGCTGTTTATTTATCTTTTTGTCAGGGGACCATGACAGTGGAAGCAATCTGGTGTACTTAATTTGGACAAATATGCTTTAATAAAAAGGCAATGAAAAATAAGAAAAATCTTAGTATATTATACATAAATGATGGTAGTTTAAACAATTTCTTTTTACCCCCCTCTTCGATTGATTCGAAATACATTCCCAACGGCTCCATTGAGTGTCTGTCCAACAAATTGCGGTGGATTTTCTGGAAGCAATATCCTTGGGAGTCATTGCCAGAAAATTTTAAACCTCAAAGGCTTGTTCATCTCTATACTTTCTATTTTGGGTTTTCCTAGAATTTGATGTTTGCATTTAAATTGAATAAGATATTAGTTCCATAAACTCAAATTAATGTCTGTTTGTTGTGAATAGGAGCTTTTGCCGTGTCTACGATGCCTAGATCTGAGCTTCTCTAAAAGACTGATGCAAACAGCAATTTTCACGAGGATGCCAAATTTGGAGTGTTTGAATCTACAGAAATGTAGTAGTATTAAAAAGTTCACTCTTCCTTGGGTGATTGCAAAAAACTCATTAAGTTAAATTTGTATCGTTGTGAAAGCCTTGAGAGTTTTCCATGTGTTAATGTGAGGTCTCTTGAACATCTGAATCTACAGGGTTGCCAAAGTTTGGAGATATTTCAAGAAATCATTGGAAGAATGAAGTCGGAGTTAGAGATAAAGGTGAAAGGCATTGGGATAAGTGAAATACCATCATCTATTATTCAGCACTAAGCTCATCTTACAAAGCTAGGTTTGGTGAAGCTAGATGTGTCGTGGTGCCCAAAACTTGTAGATTTTCCAAGTATATTTATGCATGCATGTTTATTTGTTCCAACCTGGAGGAGCTTGATGCTAGCTGCACTCGAATTTCACAACCTCCCTCTTCCATCGTCCGATTGAACAAGCTTAAATCCTTGAGTTTTTCAGGACAATGTTTAGAAGATGGAGTGTTTTTTGTGTTCCCTCAGGTGAGTGAAGGGTTACACTCATTGGAAATTCTTAATCTCAATTTCTGCAATTTAATAGATGCAGGACTTCCGGAAGAAATTGGATGCTTATCATCTTTGAAAGAGTTGCATCTCAATGGAAATATTTTTGTGCATTTATCTGAAAGCATAGCCCAACTTGGTGATCTTGAAACCTCGTACTTATCAAATTGCAAGAGGTTACCACAGTTGCCGGAATTTTCAAAGAAATTGCATACAATATCTGCAGATTGGAGCAATGATTTGATATGTTATTCGTTGTTTCAGAATATCTCATCTGCTTCAGATTCCTTGTCACTAAGATCTCGTATGAGTTGGGGGATCAACATCCCAGGTTGGTTCCACCATCAGGGAACTAGTAGAAGTGTATCAGTCAATTGCCTAAAAATTGGTACGTACGTGAGAACTTCTTGGGATTCGCTGTATGTTACTCTGGAAAAATTGATTGACATGACAACTCACTTGATTCCCTTATGTGATGATGGGATGTCGGGTATCACCCAGAAACTTGCCTTATCCAACCATTAAGAATGTAATCCTGAGATTTCATTTTTGTTGATACCTCTTTCTGGCTTATGGGATACATCTACGGCAAATGGGAGAACACCAAATGACTATGGGCTTTTTTATGTTATGTTTCTATGGTGAAATGAAGCATTATGGATTATGTTTGTTGTATAAAGTTGATCCCGAGCTTGATGCAAATTGCTGCTCTTCTAAGAAATATTCTGATATTCTTGGGAGAGTCGTCAGTTTTTTCCGCTGCAAACCAAGGAATTTAGATTAAATAAATATAGGTAATATTCTAATATTTGTGTTGTCTCTAGTTTTTCTTTGCTTGAACTTTTGCTAATCCTTCCTTCTATTAATGTTTTAGTTGAATTATTAAAACTATCAAAGCTTCTTCTAGTAGTGAACTGAACAAAAATCAATAACGGGCGAATGATTTGTATGTATGAAAAAGAGGAAAAGTGAGGTAAACCAAAAGGGAAACTGGTCCTTATTTTCCAACTTGAATCCTATCTTGGTGCTCCGTCTAATTTTTTTATTTTTTTTTGTATTTTTTTCACTGATTTATCATTCCCAAAACTTCTTAACATATCAGATGTAATCTCTGATTTAAATTCAAATATCTCTCTTTCTTATGCACAGAAAAGATGAAACAATTGAAGATGCATAAGTTTTTAGGGAAAAATGTTAAAAGTAAATGGCAGAATACAAGTTGTGGTCGCTCCTTTTTGGATTATGAATAGTTTTTCAATCTTACAGTCTACCGCCTTGTTGGTAGCATGCAAACTGAGAAGAAGAAGATGGTATTTTGATAACAGAATCGGTGACACTGCCTATGAAGGGAACATATCTCCTCTACTTAAGCAAGAGATTCACGAAAGAACTTGGGTATGCAATAATTCGTTGTTTTTAAATTTCCTTTTGAAATATAATTACTCTTTCCATTTGCTAACAATAACTGGCCTAAAAAACAAATTGCAAATTATAACTTTGCGAAAATGGGTGGGTGAAAGAAGCCTAGGGGGACTATTTCCAATGTATCTCCAATCCTCGAGCTCAAATAGTTTCTCCCCTACTAAAGAAGCGTAGTCTCCATTGACATCTATTGTCAAATGTTACATTGTGAATAGGAATTGGTTGAGGTTATTTCTCTCTATATTTTGTACTCTCATATTTATATAGTGGATTGCTCATCTCCTTTGTGGATATAGGTCGATTGACCGAACCACGTTAAATCTTCGTGTCTTTTGGTATATTTATCATTTGTCTTCTTACTCATGGTCTTTCGAGGTTTGCTTTACTAGCTTTCGCATGACACCTGCTTATTTCGGTACTAACAACAAGAAGCTTCAAATGGGAATTTCACAGACAGGAGCTGCCAACAACAATCTATGAATCACAGATATACCACAAATGAATTCTAGGTGATTCATGTACTGATATAGCACAATTACAAACTGAGATAAAAGTTAAAATAGAACAACTCAAGTGTAGAAAAAGAGCTCATAGTCATAGATAGGGGTATTTATGGGTTGGTTATCGATTGGGTTTTTATCAATTAGGCTCAATTGTTTAGTTATTATTCATAGGTGAAAATAAAATCAAAACACAAGATATGGAATAGAAAAGAAAATTAATTAGCAAACAAGCACCTGACAACTTCACCTGTGATAATGTACTTTTTCCTTTCAAGTTGAATTTTCACCAACAGACGAGAAAATGAAATGAAAAGCAGAAGAGCCAACAGCTGAATCAAGCCTGAAATTGATTCAATTAATCCAACAATATAATTCTTCTATCCCTTCAATTATTATTTGCACCGCCTTTTTCCCTCCATACAACTTGTTAGTGATATCGTTTACATTGGGTCTAGACCCGCAAGGCTTTAAAATGCGTCACCAGATTAGTATCATGAGGTCATCTAACTTTTATACCAAATAACTCTAAGGTGTTTTGTCGATGTGGAGTTCTGATATTAAGCTGGGAAGTGACATAAACCACCTCTTGTAATATATATATATATATATACACACACGATGCATTTTCCAACGTAACAAACAATGGTTCGTCCCGCTAGTGATATTTTTCGTTTTTCCCTAGACCCACCCAACTTTAAAATGTGCCACTAAAGTGTAAGATCTGCTTACTTATCATGTGTTTTTTTCGATGTTGACTTCTTATCCTAAAGAGATGTGTCACAAACACCCTCTCTTATGGACTCAAAGTCCTCGCTGAGGTTTACCCCACCATTGTGATTTTCCCCACCACTTGAGATTTGTCAAGACCTAGCAAAGATGTTTGCCTCACCTTATCGGAATTTGGCTAAACTCCGGTTAACTTTAGCTTGCATCGACACAGTTAACACAAAAGTTACTCTAATACCATATGTAATTGTCTAACCCACTAGTGATATTGTTCTATCTCGGCATAGACTTGCACAACTTTTAAAGGCATCATTAAAGTACAAGGTCTACTTACTTACATATACTTAACATCTCTCATGTGTTTTTCTTATATGTTACTTCTTATCCTAAGTTAGGGTGTAACACATACAACTTCCCTCCTGATTTTCCAAAGCAAATTAAATAAATTTTTTCTTTAAAAACCAAGTGTGAGATGAATTATTTAATACTTTGGTCTAATAAATGATGTAGTAAAAAATAATTTGAACAAGCGATTCAAAATTAAAGAAATATGGCCCTGATAGTAGGTCATACGAACCTGGACTCTATATAAAATACAACAACTTGTCTGCAAATTAGAAGATTTGCACATTTTGGTCAAGACTTACATTGGACAATAGGCCTCCACTGTAACATCCGACAATTTGAAATAGCTAAGAAGAGGCTTGAAATTTGAAAATTTTCAATTTTTGGAAAGGATTTGAAAATTTGGAAAATTTTGGCTAAGTATGGAAAAGTTAAGTTTTTGGCAAACTTTGGGCAGTCACAACTTCCAGATCAGGATGAGTTAGGAGTAGTTCCAGTTATGGTTGTGAATCTTGTGGAACGATCTTTCCAACGCCACCGAGTTTGCTCAATTACGAGTTCGTATGAGCGAGTTATGCCCTTTAGAAGTTGGGCAGTTGGAAGGGAAATCTGTCCGGAAAATTAAGGGCATTTTAGTCTTTTCCCTAGCCAATTCTTTTGGGATTATATTGTTGTAAAGGGCTGATCCTTGGATCATTTTTTCCCATTTTAAAAGAATAAAAGGCTGGGCTTGAGAGTGAAGGAGAGAAGAAGAGGAGAAGAAGAGGAGGAAGAGAAGATCAAGCAAGGAGTTTCCAACAAGATCATCGTGGACTTTCGTCGGGGGTGATCCCTATCAAGGTATGTGAGTTCTTTATGTGGTTTGATCGTTTCCCCCACACACCAAGCTCATTTTATGATTTGAGGAAAGATTGGGTTTGTTGTTGAAGTTGTTAGTTGTTGTGTTGATAGTGTTGTTGATTGTGATGTTGAGATTCTTGTTGATCTGGAACTTGTTTCTGGTTGTGTTTTGAGTTGTAATCCATGATATTTTGAGGGATATGATGATCCTTAGTGTTTGGGGTTAGATCCTTTGAAGTAAGGATGGTTTAGAGTTGAAGAAAAAAGGGAGAAAAGTCGAGTTTCTGGGCAAGGGGATTGGCGCGTCGCGCCTGTCATCGCGCCCCAAGAGGGGCTCTGAAGCCCAGCCCTTGGGGCGGCGCGCCACTCAGAGCGCCAACAGGCCCTCTCTGAAGTTTTTGGCCTGGCGCTCCGCGCCTCTCAGAAGTGACCTCTGACTTTCGAGGGCTGGCACTCCGCGCCTTGCAGAGCGCCAAGGACGCCAAGTTTCCCTCATTCTTCCATGCTTTCTCATGCATGTTCCTAGGTATTATACCTATGTT
>NW_006239355.1:0-27355 GCF_000226075.1 Solanum tuberosum
GCCTCTTCAATTATTTCGTATTGCCGGATGTTACAGATTTAGTTCAAAACACAACCAAAAACATGCCCAAAACAACAAGGGACTTCAACAACACCAACAACAACTTCAACAACTTCAACAACACAACCAAATCCTTCTTTGACAATAAAACGAGTTTGGAGGGTGGGGGAAAGAACCAACCCAACCCTATGGACTCACATACTTAGTAGGGATCACCCCCGACGATTTCCACGACGATCTTTGACGGAAACTCCTTGATCTCCTCTTCTCCTTCTCTTCTTTCTCTCTTCTTCTCTTCTTCACTCAAGAACCCTAACTCTCACTCTTTTTCCATACTTAGCCAAATTTCCAGATTTTTAAATCTTTCCAAAAATGACTATTTCCAATTCTAAGACTCTTCATAATTATTTCAAATCGCCGGGTGCTACAATTCGACTTGTACTACTTTTCATAGAGTTTTCAAATATATAAATTTTATTTTATAATATTGAACATTGTTACATAAATTGGAAGAGGGATATAGAAGTACTTACATTGAAGAAGAAAGGCCAAAGACAGGACACCTTTGGAGCTCTTTTGGAAAATCATCTTCTACATCAGTTTGTTAAATTTTTTTGTGTTGTTTAAATGTTGACACCTTCTTTTGTTTCTTCTCCTCAACAAGTTGAGTCTAGTACATGTAAGTGTGGATTGATAGCAAAACTTTTACTGTGGATTCTTCAAATATTGTAGTCCTGGCTCATTATCTTGTGGTTGTTGGGATTGGATCGATAGTAAACTTCCAAGTCATGTGTCATTGATGATTCACAATCGAAAAATTGAATTAGATTCAATTCGGAATGAAAGAAACCGATTGAAGAATATCTTGAAGGAAATGGGTGGCATTGAAATTCATAAACCAAACATTGGTTCCCACTCGAATAATATGACTGTTTTTGAAAGTTCAAATTTGGAGGATAAAGTTTCAAACTTAGAGTTGGAGCACCGTATTGAAAGTTCTAATTTGAAGAACTTGGATGAAAGTGTATCAATTGATAAGCTTGCTTCTGATCTCTTGGGGGATTATTGTTGGTTTTGTATCTGCCAAATTGATGTAGTGTACTGTAGCAATGTTCGAACTTCTTTTCTTGAATCGTTTGAAATGTGGTGTAGTCGCTAGTAGTTTGGTATAGCTCCGTTCTAGTAATGTGGTGTAGTCATTAGTAGTTTGATGTAATGTTAGCAATCTGCAGGTTACTTCTGATGTAATGTCATCGTGTTTTGCTTGTTGAAAGTTGTTAGCAATCTTGTTGATCTCTTGATTGTAATGGAAAAATTAGCAATCTTGTTAATGTTACCAATATGCATTTTTACCATTTAACAATCAGCACATTTACAATATGCATTTTTACCATTTAACAATTTGCATTTTTAACATTTACAGTCTGCATTTTTACCATTTAACAATTTGCATTTTTAACATTTACAATCTGCAATTTTAACAATTAGAAATCTGCATTTTTACAATTTACAATCTGCATTTTAATCATTTAGTAAACTGCACTTTTACCATTTACAACCAGAACTTTTTCATTTTTTACATTCTGCACTTTTACCATTTACAATCAACAGTTTTCCATTTTTTACATTCGGCACTTTTTAGCACAATTTATAACAATCTGCAATGTTATGAAGCAACACACAAGACACCTCATATACAATTCTACACTTTTCCAACATCATTTACAATCTACTTTGCAACTCACAAGATCTTTCAAGCCTACCGTCAAGACATCTTCCCAGATAAAGCAACATACATAATGCAACTGGAAAACAAAAAACAACAACTACATAGATAAGTAGTAATGACATTGTCATATATTTTGAACCCACAAAAACTTACGGTCACTTGTTCAAGACGGATTAACATCGAAAAAAGCAAAACATTAAGTTTCATCATGCCATTGCATAACATTGGAAAACAAAAAACAATAACTACATAATGCAACTACTTCTTCCCACCCCTCTTTGTCTTCAATTTGCCAATTCTTTTATCCTTTTCAACTGTCAATTGATCTGAAGTCGTAGCTTCTTTTCCTCTCTTTGCCTTCAATTTTTCAATTCTCGTCTCCTTTTAACTGTAATGAGTGTTTTATTTGGATGGGTTGGGTATTTTGAACGGATGGGTCGGGTGGACCCGGGTGGTTTGGGTCAAACAAATTAGATTTTAATTAATTAAATTTCCAACCCATTACAACATGCCACGTAATAAATGAAATAATTAAATTATATGGATTAAGTAGTCCGTTAGTCAAAATGGCAAAATAGGTCCCTAAAGGTTAACCCCAAGGATATTTTGAGGCCAAAAGGTTAAAGAGGGGTATTTTTGTACCAATTCCGATACTATAAGGGTATTTTAGACCCTTCGTCGTTTAATAATAGTCAAAATTCAAATATTTGTTTATATAAAAAAAATAACAGTAGGAAAAACTTACAATTTTCCATTCGATCATTTTTTCTCGGTAAATTTTTCAAAGATTAATATAGTAAACTTGTAATTCTATTTAGGGAAAAGCTACAAGTACCGCATTAGACTATGAACCAAAATCTCAGAGACACAATTTAACTAAACTAAGGTCCTACTTACCCCTGAACCCTTATTTTTTTTGTTAATTTTGTGCTACCTTTTTGGCTTAGGTGGCATCCAAATATCTCCCACGCGCCTCAATTGCGTGGAGTCATGGAGTGTGCCACGTAAGACAAAAGGTGTACAAAATTACAAAAAAATAAGTTTGGGGATAATAGGACTTTAGTTTAGTTAAAGTGTATCTCTAGGATTTCGTCATAGTCTAGGGGGGTACTTGTGCCTTAAAGGGTGTCAAGCTAGGCTTAAGTTATCTACGACCCCTTAAAGTTGTCCACATAATTCACTTACACATCTTAACTAAGACTAATACCTATTGAACACTTTATCTAACTGAAATTGTATCTTACTAATTTATGTATCATATTTATTGAATTCGCATAAAAAATAAATTTATTATATGTGAAGTACAATGAATACATCAAAATTATAATATCTTACTAAATTATGTATCATATTTATTGAATTTAAATAAATTCATTATACATAAACTATAATGTATGTATATCCCTTCATTGTAATATGTTTTTTTTGTTAAATAGTTCATTGTAAAATAAATTCAAAAATCTATGATTAATGATCTCGATCGGCTGGTGCAATAGAATAGACGCCAATAACCTATTGAATTACCATAGTGAAAATGATACATGTTCAAAGGTCCAGATCTTAGAAGAAATTGTGCATACCATCGGAAAAAATAATATTGATGATGAAGTTGAAGATGATACAATACCTTTGAAACTAGTTACGTTTAAGAAAACACTTATATGTTTGTACTTTTAAAGAATTATTAATTTATCATATTAATGGGACCATATATTTATATATGGGTCTTCTAAAAATATATTATCTTATTATCTTATCGAAATGAATGATTTTTTTCCATTGGCCCAAGTCGGGACCAGAGAAAAAATATTATCTTAGAGAGATTATTATTTTGTCGAGTATTAATTTAGTGAGGCTTTACTATATTCAAAAATTGTTCCTATTAGACATTTTCTGAAAATCAACAAAAATAAAATAAAAATGAAGAGTGTGTGATACACTTGCGCTGACATGAAAAAATGACTAATTAAAATTTAACACATGGCATGGGTCCCCCAAAATTAATAAATAATATTTTTTTGCTTAAAGTTATTTTAAATCTAATTTTAAAAAAAAATGAAAATGTCAACATATTCAACCCAACCTCACCCCTACCTGACCCCTCCCAACCCTGTTTCATCACCTTCTTTCCAAAACACATTCTTTTCCAACACAAAATCTAATTTCTTTTCAAATAACTTGAAGATTTTTAAAAAAATATAATACTAGATACGTCAATTCTATCAAACTTTCAAGTATCATTTTGATGAATTTAGTGATTTGTTCGAAAATGGTGATAGACAAGAATTGACTGACTTGTTTTCATCGAATGCATAAAAATAATTTATCTTATTTCTCTGTTCTTTTTTGTTCATACATTCAATTAGTTGATTCAGATTTCAAAGAAAAAATTTTTATAAAAAAGAAAGGAGAGAAACACAGTGTTGAAGCTAAAATGGAGAAAGCTTTGGAAACTAAATTAAGATGAAGAAGATGATTGGTGGGGGTATTAAGTGTCAAGCGTCAATAAAACAGGAAAAAATGTATTTTATTTTTAAAAAATACTATTTGAAATTTCTTCACGCTCCCCAAGAAGTCTAGAATACGATGTTTATCACATCAGTGTTTTGTGTTTAATAGGTACATATTTTGAAGAATTTAGGTATTTAATAGATACAAGTCTTATTTGAGGTGTCTATAATTATGCCAACAACTTTAAGGGCTGTCGATGACTTAAGATGGCAAGCTAATAATAATTAATATTGGGAAAAAAAATGGACCAAGGAAGTAGCATGTGAAAAAAAAGCTTATGTATAAGAATTTGGGTCCATTAAATAAGCAAAGGGACACGTGTATAGTATTTAAGGGTCATTTGGTAGATATTTATGCAATGTATGCTATTTTTAATATATCAAACCAAACCGTCCATAAGAATCTTTTATGTATAATCAATGCAAGCATAACTAATATAAACATTACTAATGCAAATATTTCTAATACACTCTATTATATCATTATATTTATACACTCTACCAAATGATACTTTACCAAAAAATCTATCTATATATATATAATAAAGCTAGATTTAGGAGAAGTGATGTGGCATATCTCTAAAGCCACCATTGACATTTATCTTTTTTCTAAGATTTTTTAATATAAAAAATACATTATCTATTCATTAAATGACTTTAAAAAACCACACAAAATAAATCAATCAGATCTTTAAGACAAGAGCAAACCAATAAAAGCCCAAATAACCTATAACCCACGTAGTAGCTAATTGAATGTCTACATTAAACTCCAATTAAGCGTTTTAATCGTATCTCTATCACTATACTTCTACTATGTTTTCCAATGAACCATTTCATTATCTTCATCATTTGTAATTACAATGAATTTTAATGTGCATTTATCTCTGAATAATTGCATTTAATTAATTCTTGATCTTTTTCATACTCTATTTGTTGGGGATTTAAAGACGCAGAGGCAGAGAAAAGAGAACTTCTAAAGTCTTTCTGATTGCATCAAAAGAGGTACAGCAGTGACCTGTTAAATAGGCCTATAACTAACTGAAATTAGCTAGAAATAAGCAACTAAAAGATAGTGGATAAACATGCTCACTAACTTCACCCTATCAACTAGAAAACAGCAAATAACTTAATGCTAAATAACCGAACAACATTACTTTTTTACTAGCTAAAAACTAGGAAACAAATCAACTGCTTTGAAGCACTAATCAACACTGTCCCTTGCTTCAAAGCTTGTCACTCCCATCTATAGTCTGAAGTACTCATGCTTTCCAACTGGTAGTGCTTTGGTTAGAATATCTGCAACTTGCTCATTTGTGCCACAATGCTTCAACATAATACATCCACTTGCTACCAGATCTCGGATAAAATGGTACCGAATGTCTATATGCTTTGTCCTGCTATGAAATGCTGGATTTTTCGTCATTGCAATAGTTGCTTTGTTGTCACAGAAAATCTCAGTTCCAGCAGCTTGCTCCTGAAATACATCAGCAAGCAATCTCTTTAGCCAAACCGCTTGACAAGATGATGCAGTGGCAGCAATATATTCTGCTTCGGATGACGACAAGGCCACAATTTCTTGCTTCTTTGAACTCCATGATATAACACCTGAACCAAGAGAGAATGCATATCCAGAAGTACTTTTTCTATCATCCAGACAACCTAACCAATCACTATCAGTGAAACCAAATAATCTAAAATCTGATTTTTTTGAATACCAAATTCCAAAATCAGTAGTTCCGGCAACATATCGTAAAATCCGCTTAACTGCCCCAAAATGATGCTTTGTTGGGTTATGCATGAATCTGGAAACCACACTAATAGGAAATGCTATGTCGGGCCGTGTGTGCGACAAATAATTCAGACCACCAACTATACTTCTAAAGCAACGAGCATCCGTCAAACCCGTACCATCATCAGATATGAGCTTCTCATTTACATTCATAGGTGTATAAGCTATCTTACAACCCAACATGTTAAATCTCCTAAGAAGATCAGTTGCATATTTTCTTTGCGAGACAAAAATGCCATCTGAACCTTGGTTAATCTCAAGACCAAGAAAATAATGCAACAATCCTAAGTCCGTCATTTCAAAATTTTTCATCATGAAAGACTTAAATTCAGTAATAAGAGATTCACAAGAGCCCATATAAATCATATCATCTACATAAAGGCACATCACCAAGAAATCAGCTTTACCTCTCTTCTTTACGTAAAGAGTTGGCTCATTTTTGCTTCTTTCAAATCCATTCTCTTGGAGATAAGAATTGATCTTGCTATACCATGCTCGTGGGGCTTGCTTTAGCCCATATAAGGCCTTTTTCAGCCTATACACTTTACTTTCTTGTTCGCTCACAACAAAACCTTCCGGTTGAGCAACATAAACTTCTTCCTCCAAGTCTCCATTTAAGAAGGCAGACTTGACATCAAATTGGTAAACTGGCCAAGAGAGTTGAGCAGCAAGAGCTAAGAGAGTTCTCACCGTTTCAAAGCGTGCTACGGGAGAGAATGTTTCATCAAAATCAACTCCTTGTTGCTGTGCATATCCTTTTGCAACAAGTCGAGCTTTGTGCTTTTGAATAGATCCATCTGCATTGTACTTTGTGCGATATACCCACTTTAGACTAATAACATTCTTACCATCTGGTAAGTTAACCATTTTCCATGTTTCATTCTTTTCGACAGCGTTCATCTCTTCAATCATTGCTTGCTGCCACTCTTCTTTTTCAGCTGCTTCTCCATAATTTATAGGATCTGAAACAAGAAGAGAAAATTGACAAGAAGTATACATGTTATTAGAGTATCTCGGATTTGGTTTTTTTTCCCTTGTTGATCTTCTTAGTGGACTTGGTTCTGCTGAAGATTCTTTAATAATTTCAGATGTTATTGGAGCCAACTGTTCAGCTACAGGTGACTCAGGTGCATCATCAGGAATTAGAGAATTTGTTGGTGCTGAAATATTTCTTTCATTCCAAGCCCAACTTCCTGTTTCATTGAACTTAACATCCCTGCTTATGATAATTTTGCCACTCATTGGGTTATACAACTTATATGCTTTGGATTGAGGACTATAGCCCACAAAAATGCATTTTTCTGATTTCACATCAAGTTTGCGACGAGATGGAGAAGTATCCAAAGCATATGCTAAACAACCAAAAAAATTTAGATGGCTTACCTATGGCTTTCTACCCTTCCAGGCTTCATATGGGATTCGATTCATGACTGCCTTTGTCGGTGAGATATTGAGAAGATACACTGATGTTGCTACTGCTTCTGCCCAAAACTTCGTTGGAAGTTCTGCTTCTTTCATCATGCTACAAGCCATTTCCACCACAGTTCGATTCTTTCGCTCGGCCACTCCATTTTTCTCCGGCGTACGTGGTGCTGACAACTCCCTGTGAATACAATTTTTCTCACAAAAATCATCAAATTCTTTAGAAGTAAATTCACCACCTCTATCCGAACGGAGAGCCTTTAAAGAACATCCACTTTGCTTCTCTACTAATGCCTTGAATTTCCTGAAAATTCTCAAAAAACTTCAGATTTGAATTTCAAGAAATAAACCCAACTCATTCGGCTATAATCATCAGTAAACAACAAAAAATATCGACTTCCACCTAGGGATTCGATACTCATCGGACCACAAACATCAGTGTGCACCAAATTCAAGACAACTTGAAAGCCCTCCATGCCTTGTTTACAGGAAATGAGACTCTACTTTGCTTCCCGTAGACACACCCTTCACGAAAATCAAGACCATCAATTTTAGGCAGCCCAACGACCATGTTCTTTTGACCCAACAACTTCAGCCCTTTAACATTCAGATGTCCGTACCTTAGATGCCATAAATTAGTATCACTAGTTTTCGCAATTAAAGCACAATTTTGCACACTAGACACTTCTAAAGGGAACATATGATTTTGTGTCATGGAAATCTTGACAATGCTCTGTGCAGATTTCTTATCATAAACAGTGCAACAACAGTCATCAAACGAAATAGAGTAACTACCAGTTATCAATTGCCCAACACTTAACAAATTATGAGCTAAATTAGGAACATATTGCACATCATGTAGGAGCTTTACATTACCCTGGGTGGTTTTTATGGAAATTGTACCTTTCCCTTCAACCTTCATTGGCTTGTTGTCTCCAAGTCGAACCTCACTTTTCTGGGATTCGTCAAGGTCTTTAAATAGTGACCTTGTTCCGGACATATGGTTTGAGCACCCACTGTCCATGAACCACACTCCATTACGGCCATCATCGATAGAGGATTGGGTCATGAATAGCTTACTCCCCTCTTCAATTTCCTCTGTGAAATTTTCTTGCTTTTTGTCATCCCTCTGCTTGGTCCAGCAATCAACTTCTATGTGGCCCGACTTCTTGCAATATCTACACAGAATGTTATTCCTGTTTTGACGTTGTTCACCAAATTGGCCTCTTCCTCTGATGTTTCCACGACCTCGACCTCGATAACCACTTCTTCCTCTGCCACGACCACCTGAATATTCTGATTTTCCTTTGTGAAGGGCTCCCCCTTCGCTTGAAAAGCCTTCTCTTCTACCTTTTCATTGGACCTACTGATTCGAACTTCATGGGCTAACAGTGAACTCATTAATTCATCAAAATTATAAGTAGATAGGTCCTTAGATTCTTCTATTGCAGCAACAACATGATCAAAGCCTTTAGTTAAACTTCTCAACACCTTACTCACAACCGTCTCATTATTAACATTTTCACCATATGTTTTCATGTGATTAACAATTCTAGACACTCTAGACATAAATTCCTGCACAGATTCTTTTTCTTTCATGGCCAAAGTTTCAAACTCACGACGAAGTGTTTGTAATTTCACAGTAATTACCTCTTTGTCGCCCAAATATTCTTGTTTTAGAGTATCCCATGCTTGTTTGGAATTTGTTGTTGTTGCAATTCTGGGGAAAATTTCATCATCCAATGCCGATTGGATGAGAAATAATGCCTTTGCATCTTTCTTGCGAGTCTCCCGTAGTTGATTGTCAGGTTGAGTCGGTGCCGGATTTGGCTCAACATATCCCGTCTCCACCAAATCCCATAGCTCCTGGGACTTGAACATTGTCTTCATTTTGAGACTCCAAAGAAGATACTTTTCTCCTTTGAATATTGGAATCAGGGGCTGAGAAGAAGAATTGGAACTGTTGCTTGCCATGGACAGCTCTCACTCTATCGCCTAGTTAGTTTGATCTCACCTGTGTTAAGAGAGAAATGGTTATTCTCTCCTGCCTTGCTCTGATACCACAATATGTTGGGGATTTAAAGACACAGAGGCAGAGAAAAGAGAACTTCTAAAGTCTTTCTGATTGCATCAAAAGAGGTACAACAGTGACCTATTAAATAGGCCTATAACTAACTGAAATTAGCTAGAAATAAGCAACTAAAAGATAGTGGATAAACATGCTCACTAACTTCACCCTATCAACTAGAAAACAGCAAATAACTTAATGCTAAATAACCGAACAACATTACTTTTTTACTAGCTAAAAACTAGGAAACAAATCAATTGCTTTGAAGCACTAATCAACACTATTTTTTGTGTTATATATAGATAAGAGTGAATCTTTTTCATGTTGTAGCTTGCTTAATTTGTCTTACTTTTAATTAGATTTTTATTTTCTTCGAAGATTGGTTATCGATGGAGATGATTTGATGATATGGATTAGGATTTGTAGAGTGTGGGATGCTATTTATTCGAAGAAAAACGGCGAGTTGATCTTGGATATGATTTTTGTTGACAAAAAACTACCCACGTTACATAATTAGTACTCTTTTGACACCCATTCTTTTGGCAATCTTTATTCCCAAATCACATGTTATTTTGATATATCAGGGCAATCTGTCAGTAAAAAACAAATTATCTTTCGTTTTTAGAGTTTTAAAATGAACATGTTTAATGACATGTTGATAATTAACTTACAAAACAAGAGGTATCTATTCACTATTGATGTCTTACTGTATAGCTTGGAAGATTTTGAGGAAAAACTACATGTCTTTGATGGGGCAAAGAGTAGGAAAAGAAGAAATATAATCTTAGATGACGATGAATTAAGTGTTGAAGACACAACTAAGTGTAAGAAATAGAAAGTTTAGTGTAGCTTCTGACCTATTACTATTGTTTGATCTTAGACAATATTCCTTGGTCCTTTTTCTCTTTTTAGTTTGGTGTCACTAATGAATTTACTAAGTTAATGTCATTTACCTTTGGCCTGAAGTTATGATATTCATTAATATTGGACTTAGATGTGTAACGACAAAATATGATATGCTATATATTTGTATTAAGAACCTTGAATCAGTTTTCTTACTTCAAGTGGATAAGAATTTATCATAATTAGTTCATTTTGCAGTGTAGCAAATGGACGCAAGTCTCATGGGAGGAGCTATTCCAGGTCCAATTATTTTATGTACAATAACTCAAAGCCATTGTTGATGTTGGCGAAGTTGCTTTGAAGCACTAATCAACACTATTTTTTGTGTTATATATAGATAAGAGTGAATCTTTTTCATGTTGTAGCTTGCTTAATTTGTCTTACTTTTAATTAGATTTTTATTTTCTTCGAAGATTGGTTATCGATGGAGATGATTTGATGATATGGATTAGGATTTGTAGAGTGTGGGATGCTATTTATTCGAAGAAAAACGGCGAGTTGATCTTGGATATGATTTTTGTTGACAAAAAACTACCCACGTTACATAATTAGTACTCTTTTGACACCCATTCTTTTGGCAATCTTTATTCCCAAATCACATGTTATTTTGATATATCAGGGCAATCTGTCAGTAAAAAACAAATTATCTTTCGTTTTTAGAGTTTTAAAATGAACATGTTTAATGACATGTTGATAATTAACTTACAAAACAAGAGGTATCTATTCACTATTGATGTCTTACTGTATAGCTTGGAAGATTTTGAGGAAAAACTACATGTCTTTGATGGGGCAAAGAGTAGGAAAAGAAGAAATATAATCTTAGATGACGATGAATTAAGTGTTGAAGACACAACTAAGTGTAAGAAATAGAAAGTTTAGTGTAGCTTCTGACCTATTACTATTGTTTGATCTTAGACAATATTCCTTGGTCCTTTTTCTCTTTTTAGTTTGGTGTCACTAATGAATTTACTAAGTTAATGTCATTTACCTTTGGCCTGAAGTTATGATATTCATTAATATTGGACTTAGATGTGTAACGACAAAATATGATATGCTATATATTTGTATTAAGAACCTTGAATCAGTTTTCTTACTTCAAGTGGATAAGAATTTATCATAATTAGTTCATTTTGCAGTGTAGCAAATGGACGCAAGTCTCATGGGAGGAGCTATTCCAGGTCCAATTATTTTATGTACAATAACTCAAAGCCATTGTTGATGTTGGCGAAGTGTACTTATCACATTAATTCCCTTCAAATTTTCAAAGCTTAAAGAAGACTTTAGATGGAATCCAACATGTGTTTGCAGACATTGAGAGTTTGAGCAAGACACTAAATGGTCTGATATGAAGAAATAGAGATGTTCAAGAAGCAGACGATGACAGAATGTGATAAGAACTGATTAAAAGGTGCGGTGAAACTAAACGTCATCATGTGTTGAAGAAGTGAAAGTACACGAAGAAAATAATTAGCAGAATCATTTTACTATTTTGTCAATAAATGTTGTTTAGCTATTCTTCCATCACATGACTTTTCAAACTTCATATATTTTATAATAGATTTGACGTAGTTTGTACCATAACAAATTGTCTATGCAGGTCAAGAGCTTGCAGTTGAAAGTTTACTCTTCAAACAGTTGTGGAACCACTTTCTAGCTACTGTCACATAACGCTACATGATAAATGAAGTATATATGTTCTTTCTTTATACTTTCTTCCATTATAACAAAAACACCTTTTAGACGCAATAAATATATACTTCAACAAATAGTGTCATTTACTGGCATTAGTTAATTGTAATTTGACATTTACAAAAAGGGCTAATTATCGCTAAATGTACTTATTTAGCTGCAATTAAGCTATCGCCGCTGAAGATCATTTTTGGTATTTGGTGTTGTGTTTGTTTCAATTTGTTTGATGGGGGTCCATGGGGGTCCAGAGACACACATTAACTAAACTAAGGTCCTATTACCCCTGAACTCATTTTTTTTGTAATTTTATATACCTTTTGGCTTACGTGGAACATTGTCATGACCCAGGGGTACACCCTAGATGTAACATGTCGTACTTGACCCCAAAGGGGTCTCATACAAGCCCTTAGCATATCATAACATAAGATAATAGAAAAGTGCGGAATTTTTAAAACATTTTCCATACAATCAAAATCTTTATAAAAGCAAAGCGGAAATCTTACTACACTTGTCTCAAATCATCTATAACAACTTTAAATAACTCTTGGGACACAACCCATACAATCGTCTCAAAACATTAAAGAAATACATAAAGGAAACGGTTGCTATATCCTCGATGCTATGAGGACTCACCAAGTCTTCAACTCCTTGCTTTTCTAGAAACCTATCCTCAAGAATGTAACTCAAAATCGCCGAACCCTACATTTAATGAGAATGTAGGCAAGAGTATGCGTTAGTACAAAAGTTCTAAATATGATAGCTAGCATAACATAAGGGTTAGTCAACATAAGCCATATGCCATAATCATATATAAGAGATACTTCATGAAACATAAACTATAAGCATAAGAGACAATATCATAATCATAAGCAAAGTCTCCAACATCGGCATTATATAAGCATTATTCAACCCTTAGTCCTTCATATCATAAGAGAACTAATTCTCAAATAACCTCAAAGAATACTTGTGAAATGCAAAGAGGAGACCCCATAATCCCACCCACACTAAGTATCACTTTTAGGTCATCATAATCATACTTACCATCTTATGGTCTCATCCTTAACTTACTTCTCATAGGCAAGGAAATCTTCACCTTTAGTCCAGCATATCATGTAAGGCAACTATATATAACAACAATCCAAGCTAACATATATCATATAGGAAAATCTCAAATTAGGACATGCTTACAATACTTCCTTGAAGTAATCTAGTTCCATCATATACATGCTACTTAGATTAGGGACTTGTCCCTCATTTTCATAATAGTCATGGAAGAGTACATATTCACTAGTCCAAGACAAGTCATTACTCATGAATGGTCATAATTCACCTATTCAAGGCTACCAAGGAAAAGTACTATTACTCAATCCAAGCTAAGCATGCAACACATAAGAGACATATTTCATAAGTAGCTTCAAGTTATACTTGTGCAATGCATGAATAATACCCTATAATCCTACCCATGTTAAGTACTACTTTAGGCTATCATACTTCAATGCTTACTATTTATCATTCTAGACTACCAAGGAATAGCACCCTATTAGGCTAGACCAAGCTACCAAAGGAATAGCATACTAACATGCAAGTCCAATCTATACAAGGAAAGTCACCATATTGGGTTAGACAAAGCTACCATGGAAAAGCATACTAAAAATGCAAGTCCAAGCTATTCTAGGAAGGGTACAAATATCCCATCCTAACTACCATGAAATAGTCTTAGTCCAACTAAGTCATGCTACCATGCAAGCACCCTATGATGCTAATGTAAGCTACCCTTAGGAGAGTATGGTTTCTCAATCATAAGCTACCATGAAATAGTCTTGGTCTAACCAAGTCATGCTACCATGAAAGTATTCTATGATACTAGTTCAAGCTACCATTTGGAGAAGCACTATGGTTCAATCCAAGGCTACCATGAGAACTCCTAACTCAAGAAACCAAGTGTGGTCTTATCTTACCAAGTCAAGCTATTCATGAAGGGATTTTATGTCACAACTTCAAGCTATTTTAGTCTAACATGCTTTGATTCATTTTACGTGAGAAAGCCTTTCAACCTAGAATCATTCTATGTGAGAAAACCTTTCACATCATATCATATTCATACTTAGGTGTGTGTGTGAGAATGTCCTTTCAACAACAAAACAACATATCATGATCATAGACGCTTTACTCTCAAAGTGTTCTTAAGCATATACAATTTCACATATTAGCTTTACTCTCAAGCCCTAGGAATCAACATGTCTCACTACAAGCCTTACTCTCAAAGCTTTACTTCTTACAATCATCATTCATACCTAGATTTCAAGGCATTCTAATCACATGCTTCATTATTAAGTGATTCTAATCATAATTCATCATAAAGGTTCAACGTAAAGCTTTACTAATCATGATCCATCATATATACTATAATTTAGTTCAATTCATGTCTACTTGCTTTTATTCTTGAACTATTACTATACACAACACTAATTCTAGAAGAATATCTATGAATCCTCAATTTCACATTTCATGGCATAAACCCACATAACTTCACTTTCATCAGTTAGACTAGGGTTAGCCATGGAAAACATATAATAGCATCATAATATCATGATTCAATACTAAAACAATCATAAACAAGCAATATCCACTCAATTGAATTAATACTCAATCATAACCCACAATATACGAAGAAACCCTAGTTAGAATTAGGGTTCACCTTCACAATTGGGGGAAATCTAGGGGGCTCCATGTATGAATAAACTATAATACCTTGATTATAAATCCCTTACAATGATTGCAACAATGGAGGAATTTTCCCTAACTTGCTTCTCTTCTTCTTATTCTGTGCTTCCTAGAGAGAGAATTTCTTGGAAGGAATTTGGGTTCTTTGGGTGAATTGAAATAATGATTTAGATTAATGTATTTAGGGGTCTATTTGATTTATATAGGTTGTCTAATTACTAATAAAATGACACCACTTAATAACTAACTAATTCTAGAATATTTCCTAACCCCAAAACTTAACCGACTTAAAGGAGTACACAGCCCAACCCATGAGACCCCGACCCACGGGCCGTACTGGTCCTTCGTGGGTGGTGGTCTGCAACCTCACTTTTGGGGTATTGACCCACGACCCAATCCACGAGGCTTGGATCCCTCTACGGAGTGTGGGTCCCTAATCATGGGTGGTCTGATTTTTGACAGCTTCGAGGTAGTTTCTAGGGTCCTCCTCAAGGACCCTTTGTTGGTACTTGGGGAGTCGTACCTTGATGTTTAAACCCTAAACCCTTCATTCTAAGTACGGGAGGTCATTTTTTACGACTCTAAACCTTATTTCAAACTCTATAACCCTCACTTAATGCTCTAGTTTAGCTTACTAGTTCCCGGGTGTTACAATATCTCCCCATTGGGAACATTCGTCCTCGAATGACACTCTAGGCATTTCTTAAGGTCACAACTTTAGACTAGCCACCCATCATGCATGCAACACATCTAATTGCGCACAACCAAGGAGGAAAGCTTCAAATCCAAGCAAAACATATTTAATGCAACACAAGGGAGTAGGAACTACATCTAGCAACCCAAAATAAATGAAATTCTATACATACTCATATTCAAGGAGGAACTACCATCTCCTAGCTAAAACCTTCTCAACATAAACTCATGGAGCCTATATGCAATTTATTCAAGGAGGAACCTTTCAACTCCAACCTAAGGCATGCTCATATATTCATCTCATGAAGTGTATAGGCAACTCTACTCAATGGACTACAACATGAGGAAAAATAATGCACATAAGTCATTTCTATCAAGACCTAAACTTTTCATGAATATGTATATAAAGAAGTCATGGCCACATATAAACACACAATGGCCTTGCTATCTAGACACACTATCTCCCCCTTGGGAGTAAGCCTAGGTTGACTTTCTAAGCACCATCTATAACATAAAAGCAACAATGAAGCTCATTCATACTAAAGACAACATTAAAATCTATCAAGTCATAAAAGACAAACAACACCAGAATAAGGCTTAAAACACATACCGGTAGCAATATTCGGAGATCACTCTTGATCATTTTTATCTTGGAGACCATAAAACCTATTCTTTTTTTGAGCACTCTCATCCGGACCACTAGTGGCAACTTCCTTACCCTCTCTTCTTGTAGACCTTGCCTTTGGACAATTTTTCATCTTGTAGCCATTCTCACCACAACTAAACCAACCCTCTCTACCGGCCAAACACCAACCCTCATGTCTCTTACCACACCTAGCACAAATGGACCATAGGGACTCATTGCTAATTCCTTGTGGCTTAGGGTTAGACACCCTTTCCTTCTTATTCTTAGGAGTATTAAAAGAACCTTGTTCGAAAAACCTTTGACGCTTCCTAGGGTGACCATGTCCATCGGACCCCTCATGAAAAGACTTATCATCTTCCATCCTAGACCTATTTTTCTCCCTAGATTTATCCTTGAGTTTCTCCTCCTCCATTTGTTGAGCATACACCATAAAACGTGAGATATCCATATTATCATGAAGCATTGCCGTACGACATTTTTTTACTTCCAAATTGGACACCCCCGTCAAGAACCTACTCATCCTATCTCTCGAATTCGATACCATAGATGGAGCATACTTGGATAGTTGGGTAAATTTCAAGGCATACTCCTTAACACTCATGCTACTTTGCCTAAGGTTAATGAATTCTTCCATCTTAGCCTCCCTCAACTCTCGGGGAAAGAACCTATCAAGGAATGCTTCTTTGAACACTTTTCACTCTATTGGACCCGTTCCTACAGGCCTACCATCTTTATATTGTTCGGGGGAATGGGGTAATAGGACCTTAGTATAGTATAAGTTTGTCTCTAAGATTTCAGGCATAGGTTGGGGGTACTTATGCATTTTCCCAAATTTTGAATGGAATTTAGTAGTTTACCTATCCATCATTCAATAGATGCTAAATTTGATAAGCTTCATTTTCTATCATCATTTCATAACAATCTTAATAATATAATTAAAATAAGAGATAATGATATGACTTACTTTAATAATTGCGCGAAGCTAGCGCGATCAAGTTCCCTAGTTTAGAAATAAGACCGTATACATAGACAAAAAATGACAAAGCACCGCAAAAACAAAGAATGGCAAGATATCAACAAATAATATGTAAATTATAATCATGAAACTTTATCTAATTATCAAAATCATAAAACAAGTCGGAGATATCGGAAACTTAAAGGCCTAGAAGCAAGAACTAATTATAAACTTATAGTCAAGAGCGTACAGCGGTGAAACAAGATAACTAACTGCTGAAAATCTAAAGCAAAAAATGGATAATACTTTCGTACTACACTCTAAATTTCTGTTGTTCAGGTGAAGGACAACTTACAAATAATACTCTTGTAGCCGGCAAAGCTTGTTAAACTGGTTTTTGGTACCCTTAAACCCAAAAAACCAGCTGTCACAACCCGAGACTACACCGTGGACGTGGCTGAAACTCGAGATCTTTTGTTGCTCCCCCAAGCAAACCCTCATCCTGGCTAGCTACAAGCGGAAGAATAACTCAAGCATACAAAAGCTTAAAACTGAAATAAATTCAATAAACTCGAATACTCAACCTTTTTAAAAGTCTGTACAATACTCAAAATTAAAGTAAATACAGAAACTACTCAACTCTATTTATCTATGAAGCCTCTACTATTACAAAAGTATATCGGGACAAGATCCACGACATCTCAAAACTACTAACTATAAGATAAAGGTGAAGTCCTACGGAATATAAGATGGCTCACCAAAGCTGACTGGAATATCACATGACCTCAACGAAACGCCTGTTGATGATCCCGAATACCTATATCTGCATCATGAAACAATACAGGCCAAATGGCTCAGTACATTGAATCTACGAGCATGTAAGGGAAATTCTAAAGCAAAAACATAAGCTTGAACTGATGGAAAAGAAACATACTTACCTCTTCTCAACTCACTCAACTCAATTCAACTCGATGAAACATAGTTCAACTCAACTCAGATAAAATAGGGCTCAAATCAATAGTAAGATACTTAACTCAACAATAAGGTACTCAATTCTGACTCAAGATACACAACTCAAACATAAGATACTCAGCAACAATAAAATATGCAATATCTAGAAAGCTTTTAAAACAATAGGTAATAATTCAATTGTATGCAAAAATACAATAATAACTCAATTGTATGAAAATACAATAATAACTCTATTTGTATATAAAAATACAAAGTAACTCTGTGGGAGATTCTCTAACTGACGACCATCACTATGAGCTATGTGATGATACATCGTCTAGCCCATGCTACCAAAACTGTCTTATAATTTGCTGGGGTATAGAACCTACTACTCAGTGGATCCACTAGTCTATGCTAAAAAGCAATAAAGGAATCATCTAAAAATTATGACCCTTTTCTACCCACGTTGGCTACATGGTTTAAGGGGTCTATGAGTTGTTCGAACTCTCCCCAATATCGGTGCTCAATACTACTCCCAAAATATAACTTGCTCATATGTTTAAAAACATAACTCTTTCTGTGGTTTGAAATTATTACTCAAAAATCGTTCTCTTAAAAGAGATGGTACTCAAAATTGCTCAAAACTATTTAGGAAATCAGTGTTTTCTCTCATCTTAAATGTAAAAACATTTACTCTTGGGAATACTTAGTTCCCATATATCATTTTAAAGAAAATGAAACTTGACTCTACTCTTCCTCAAATTCAGGTGCTCAAGTGTTAAAATAAGTTTAAAACGATTGTAAAAGACTTCTCAAAATAGGGTTCATGCGGAATTATGGGCATGAACTACTCAACTCAAGGACTCAATGTTACTTCTCATCTCAAGATTGCTCGACTCATAGGGTTTATTTTGAATTATAGGCATAAACCACTCAACTCAAGGACCTTCATAGGTAACATATAGTAGTCCCATGACTAGGAATATAATTTCAAAAGTATTAGGAACTCAATACTCAAGACTTAGAACTTGAAGATACTACTCCTCTCAAAGATACTCAATTTGTGGAGTTCATGCAAAATTATGGGCATGAACGACTTGACTCTAGGGTATACATAACAATATGGAACTCATGTACACGACTCCTCTAATTCTCATACTTACTTCCTCAAATTTTAGCTCAAATTGATAGTTGATCTCCAAGGATTCACGATTTAACTCAAAGACTTTCTTAAACTGTATTTTTAACTCTTTCTTAAATTTGAATTATGAATTCAATAGTTATGATTCACGATATGAAGGATCTCGATGATAGTGTAGACTCAGGAATACATTCTCCTCACTCTCATGCTCACTTACTTTAGTCTTGAAACAAGTTATTAGAAATTGTAGAAGACTCCTCAAAAGACTCAAAGGGACTTTCTCTAAAAACCTCTCAAGATTTGACTCTTAGCTCTACCTTGAATTTGAATTGTGGATTCAAGGTTATGATTCATGTTATGAATGATTTCTATATGTTTAGAAGTAGTTTAGAGTGTTTAGAATCGATAGGGCTTGAAGGTACCCGTTTAAAGAACTTAGACGGGAAAAAAGATGGAGAGGGGATGGGACAGGCGACCCTGGCGCACTGAGTGGCGTAGGGCACCAGCCCTCTACCAACAGAGGTGTGGTTGGGGGGCACTGGCTGGTACAGGGAGCCATGCCCCAACCCAGAAAATCCTGACGACTTTTCTTTCTCGTTTTTTGACCCTAAATCGTCTAGAATCGAACAACTTCTTCCCCAATCACTTAGATTTGAATACCCAACAAAAGTACACAAAATTCTACTAAAAAGAACTCTCAAAATCCATACGATTATCTCAAGAACTCATCGAAGCCCCAACAATCGATATTATGAAAATGAATTTCAAGAAAACACTTCAAGAACTCAAATCCTTCAATTTAAGAACGAATTTGCACCGAAAATAACATGATTGGTGTGTGGGTGAACGAACCCAATACTATGAGAACTCACATACCTATTAGGATAAAATCCTTGGCGATAACCCCTCGAGGATCGCAAGAATCTTCATCGTCTTGAACCTTCCCTCTTTTCTCCTTCTTTCTCTTCTTTTCTTTTCTTGAACTCTCTTCTAAAACCCTAAGTGTATTTGGATTTATGAAAACTGACCCAAATCAGATTTGTCCCCAAACAATTACTAAAATTCGTTTTAAGTTGATTGGTTAAGGAAAAGACCAAAATACCTCTCCTTAGTTCGGAGGGAAATGCCCTATCTAGAGAGGCTACACTCAAATGGTCATATCCCCCTCATCCGAGCTCAAAAAGTAGCAAACTCGGTGGCATTGGAAAAAGGACTCAGAGGTCTTTCATTTGACATTTTATAGGTCTCCTAGCTCATCTTATGCTAACTGTTATGGTCATTTGAAGTTGACCCAAAACTCAGAAGAACTTAGAAATGACTTGAATGAATTTTCTTTAGTTCTTTTTGGAACTCATGGTACTATATATAGTGACCTAACCTTAATACTTAAGAAAATTTTAAATTTCTGGGTAAAATCTTACAAACAACAAAGTATGGTTCGAGTCTTAGCTAAATATTAAGCTTAACAACACTCCTCAACGTTGCTCTTCTTTCCTTATACCATACCTCATTGGCTGCAACTCCTAGTTCCCGCAAGGGTACATGAATTATCTTACCAAGGCATGAGTCTAACGACACGCTCTTACTATATTCAAGATTAACCCAAATCCTAAGGTTCGGGTTCTATACCTCTCTATAGGGAGTCTCATCCTAAGAACATTACTCTGTACTACCTCATTTAATCAACATTAGGCTCATATCAAGAACTACCTCATGTTTAACAACACCACATTCAAGCTTAGTATTCTAACAACTCCATGGACTCTTACTAACCAACTCCCTAAGAAGTTCTCATTCTCTCACCATCCTTGCCATACTAACTAGGATTTCCCGTATTACTACTCGAAACCAACAAAGGGCTCTCATTTAACTATTTCTCATAGTAAAGCCTCATCATTCTCTTCCTCCTTATTTATAACCTTAGGTGGAATTATCACACCATCATTGTCACAATGAGAACATTAATCTTCTCCCTCTAACATCACTCCACTACTAAAAGGACTTCTAAAAATATATCTCTCATACTCTTTTGAGCTCATTACAATCTTATTCTCAACACTGGACTTGATTTCTCATCATATCATCTCCCCCTTAGGTCTAAAGCTGACACTTGGAAGCTATAGACCTATTCAATCATCTCTAAACTAGTGTACATCCCCATTATCACAACTCAAGTACTATTTGCCCACCTATTATACCTTATTACATAATCAGTTCTATAACTTTCTGAACATCAAGACCCTCTCAAACAAATCATAAGCCTAGCTTAGATCTACCACTTCATGAATACTCTGGTCTCTTATTCAACACATGTATTTAGTCTCATCTAACACGATGGCACATCAGCATCAACTCTATTTTGGTTAAAATATACTCTATCTCAACATGCCTAGTAACTATTCCTCTTCCTTCTATCAAGAACACTCTACACGATTATTATTCCTTATTTCACTCATATGGGAATTCATCATTTATAAATGATTGGGTGCATGATTGCAATAATATAATCTGCCCCATCACTATCTCATTTCCTTTGATTACTGAACCTCTACATACTTTCCTCTAGCTATGGGCACTTTCACTATTACTGCTCATAATTTCGTAACTCATGCTACATTTTTGGATGATAATACCATCCAAGATCTAAACATACTTCCTCATAAGGATCTCAGCTAAAACAAGGCTTAGAGAAGATAATACAACTCGCTTTTAGCTAAAATGCACGATTCACATGAACATGATCGCATTCCTTTGAAACTCAACAATTAAATCACTCATGGCTTCTCTCAAGACCCTCTGGATTCTCATGACTTCCTCAAGATTTTGCTAAGAGCAACTCATAGATAAAGAACTGACTTTGCTTTTCAACCACCTCTAGTATGAGGGGTAGTCGAATGGATATGAGAACACACGAGTTAGAATGAGTCTCTATGACATATCTCTATTGCACGATTAAGAGTATGAAAGAAGGGAAACTTTTCCTAAATGTATGTAGTTAAGTGGGTCCCTCAAAGCCATAAATAAGATCCTACTTGACACGACTTCATAGAAACCCTAGGACACTTGAACTCTGTGCTCTGAAACCAAGTTTGTCATGACCCGAGACAACACCCTGGACGTGGCCGGCATTTGAGAACCATTGTTGGTCCCCAAGCGAGCCCTTATCCTAGTTGTCTACAAGTGGAAGACTAACTCAAGCATACAAAAGATTAAAATTGAAATAAATTCAACAAACTCGAATAGTCAACCTTTTTAAAAGTCTGTACAATACTCAAAATAAAAGTAAATACTGAAAACTCCTCAACTCTATCTACCTATGAAACCTCTACTACTACAGAAGGATATCGGGACACGACCCACGACTACTCAAAACTACTAATCGTAAGATAAAGGTGAAGTCCTCCGAAATATAAGATGGCTCACCAAAGCTGACTGGAATATCACATGACCTCAACGAAACGCTTATTGATGATCCTGAATACATGTATCTGCATCATGAAATGATGCAGGCCAAATGACTCAACACATGGAATGTACGAGCATGTAAGGGGAATTCTAAAGCATAAAACATAATTGAACTGATGGAAAAGAAATATACATACCTCTTCTCAACTCACTTAACTCAATTCAACTCGATGAAACATAGTTCAACTCAACTCAGAGAAAATAGGGCTCAACTAAATAGTAAGACACTCAACTCAGAGGAATGTGGTTCAACTCAACAATAAGGTACTCAATTCTAACTCAAGATACTCAACAACAATAAAAGATGTAATATCTGGAAAGCTTTTAAAACAATAGGCAATAAATCAATTGTATTGAAAAATAAAATAATAACTCAATTGTATGAAAATACAATAATAACTCTATTTGTATATAAAAATACAATGTAACTCTGTGGTCCTCTAACCGACAACCATCACTATGAGCTATGTGATGATACATCGTCTAGCCTATGGTTCCAGAACTGTCCTACACTTTGCCGGGGTATAGATCCTACTACTAAGTGGATCCACTAGTCTATGCTAAAAAGCAATAAAGGAATCATCTAAAAAGTATGACCCTTTTCTACCTACGTTGACTACATGGTTTATGGGGGTATGAGTTGTTACAACGCTCCCCCATATCGGTGCTCAATACTACTCCCAAAATATAACTAACTCATATGTTTAAAAACATAAATCTTTCTATGGTTTGAGATTATTACTCAAAAATCGTTCTCGTAAAAGAGATAGTACTCAAAACTGCTTAAAACTTTTTAGGAAATTGATGTTTCCTCTCATCTTAAATGTAAAAACATTTACTCTTGGGAATACTTAGTTCCCATATATCATTTTAATAAAAATGAAACTTGACTCTACTCTTCCTCAAACTCAAGTGCTCAAGTCTTAAAAACAAGTTTAAAGCGATTGTAAAAGACTTCTCAAAAATAGGGTTCATGCAGAATTATGGGCATGAACTACTCTATTCAAGAACTCAATGATACTTCTCATCTCAAGACTGCTCGACTCATAGGGTTCACGCGGAATTATGGAAATTCCGCATGAACCACTCAACTTAAGGACCTTCATGGGTAACATGTAGTAGTCTCATGACTAGGAATATAATTTCAAAAGGATTAGCAACTCAATAGTCAAGACTTAGAACTAGAAGATACTACTCCTCTCAAAGATACTGAACTTATGGAGTTCATGAGGAATTATGGGCATGAAGGGATTGACTCAAGGGTCTACATAACAATATGGAACTCATGTACACAACTCCTCCCATTCTCATACTTACTGCCTCAAAACTTAGCTCATATCGATAGTTGATCTCCAAGGATTAACATTGATCTCCAAGGATTAATGTTGATCTCCAAGGATTAACGTTGATCTCCAAGGATTAACGATTTAACTCAAAGACTTTCTTAAACTGTACTTTTAACTCTAATTCAAGAGTTATGATTCACGATATGAAGGATCTCGATGACAGTGTAGACTCATGAATACATTCTTCTCACTCTCATGCTCACTTACTTGAGTCTTGAAACAAGTTATTAGAAATTGTAGAAGACTCCTCCAAAGACTCAAAGGGACTTTCCCAAAAGACTCAAAAGATATCTCAAGATTTGACTTTTAACTCTACCTTGAATTTGAATTATGGATTCAAGGTTATGATTCATATTTTGAATGATTTCTAGATGTTTAGACGGAGTTTAGAGAGTTTAGAATCGATAGGGCTTGAATGTAACCTTCTAAAGGACTCAGACGGGCAAAACGACGGAGAAGGGGTGGGGGCAGGCGACCATGGCGCACTAAGTGGCGCATGGCTACAGAGGTATGGTTGGGGCGCACTGGCTGGCGCAGGGTGCAAGGCCCCAATCCAGAAAACCCCGACGACTTTTCTTTCTCGTTTTCTGACCCTAACTCGCCTAGAATCGAACGGTTTCTTTCACAATCACTTAGATTAGAATACCCAACCAAAGTACACAAGAATATACTTAAAATAAACTTTTAAATCCATACGATTATCTTAAGAACTCATTGAAACCCCAACAATCAAGATTACAATAAGTAATTTCAAGAAAACACTTCAAGAACTCAAATCCTTCAATTTTAATAACGAATTTGCACTGAAAATAACATGATTGGCGTGTGGGTGAATGAACCTAACACTATGAGAACTCAAATACCTCTTAGGATAAAATCCTAGGGAAAAACCCTCGAAGATTACAAGAATCTTGATCGTGTTGAACCTTCCCTCTTTTTTCCTCTTTTCTCTTCTTTTTTCCTTTTGAACTCTCTTCTAAAACCCTAAGCATATTTGGATTTATGAAAACCGACCCAAATCAAATTTGTCCCCAAAAGATTACTAAATTTCGTTTTAAGCTGATTGGGTAAGGAAAAGACCAAAATACCCCTCTTTAGTTTGGATGGTAAGGCCCTATCTAGAGAGGCTGCACTCAAACGATCATATCTACCTCATCCGAGGTCGAAAATTAGCAAACTTGGTGGTGTTAGAAAGAGGACTCAAAGATATTTCATTTTACATCTTATGGGTCTCCTAAATCATCCTATTATAAAATTTATGGTTATTTGAAGTTGACCCAAAACTTAGAAGAACTTATGAATGACCTGACTAAACTTTCTTTAGTTCTTTTTGGAACTCAAGGTGCTATATCTAGTGACTTGACCGTAATACTTAAGAAAATTTTAAATTCCTCGGTAAAATCTTACTCACAACGAAGCATGGTTTGAGTCTTAGCTCAAAAAAATTCCGGGGTGTTACACTAGCAACCCAATACAAATGCAAGAAGAAAAAGCATAAGTAGGTCTCACAAAAATATGCATATCAAGGATCACCATAGCAGTAGTGGTGGTTATCACACAATGAATTGTAAGTGGAGATGATCATAGATTGATCGAAGAGAAATGGCTACATTAGTTTTTGAACTGCAATGGAAAATCAAGCATTTGGATTCATCACAAAATAAGGATAGGAGGTATGGAAAGACAAACAAGGAGAAAGGAAATACAAACAAAGACAAATTGTTGTGGTCAGGGATTAGTGGTGATGCAACAGTTGCCACTAGTACTGAATGAGAGAAAGAACGAGGAAGATAGTAGGGAGAAGGAAGGTCTGGAGAATGATCGCAACACCTCTAGGACTACTAAGTAGAGGCAACTCTATCAAAGGCATCCTCAACATATGGTGGAACAGCAAAGCTAAGAATACCACTCATAGATACCTCCCTAAAATCACCCTTATTATTGTGTGATGGAAATTATGGAAAACAAGGTGCAACAATAAATATAAGCATAAATATATCAATATCTATCGAATATGCTATCATGTTGTATTCCAAGTGAAAATCTCAATGGGGTAGAAATTTAACACTATAAACTGGAGTTGGTCATGGCTGAAGGTTTGTCAGGTAGCTGAATCCTACAAACCAAGATTCAAGAGCATTATAGTGAAATGAATCAAATCATAAGCTAACAAATGGAAATTCAACGCGGATGATAATTTTATTTCTCTATTAACAAAATAGGGATTGAAGAAGTTGTTAGGACTAGAAATGGATAAATGGTCATGGCCTTTGCATCACCAATTCATTTACACACTAACAACCACTTAGAAACTCATGCAACCATACATGGTACCCTATGGTGTTTTAATCAACATTGTCACAACTTTGCTTTTGAACTGGACTCCCTACTATTGTTAATATGATTCTTAGCCTTTATTAGATTTTGTAAAAGCTACACAAGATTATTCATAAAATTGAGAAGAAGGTGGAGCTCCACGGTATCATGGTACAACAATATTGCTATAAAGAAGGTAATACAATTAGATTCCCTTGCGAAGTATGCTAACAATGTCACCAACAATGAACTGTTCCTCCCGTAAGATGATCTCCCTCAAGAAACTAAAGGTGCACTCTGAATAGACAGACTTTAAATGCCTAATTTATGGATCAAACCTAAGAAGCATTCAAATTGAATTTTCGAACCCCCTTAAAATTGTGAAGGAAATGCTACTAGAGGCCCATCATTCAAGCTACAGAGTAGCCCTCCTCCCCTCCCAATGTGTACACACATCTTGTGTCAATAAGTTGTTTGTTAATTACCCCGGGGTCTAGGTCAATGTCCTCCTTGGATGTATTCATTTCTTAGTAATATGTAGGGTAGGAGTCTATGCCAAATTCTCTACCACCTAGGGAGCTCATATCATGGGTGATAGAGTTGAAAAATAATAATATAAAATAAAATTTCAATTATAAATGATTGAGGGATATCAAATTAAAATTTTCAATGCCAAATGGATATATATAAAAATCAACCTTTGCCTTGGTTTTCATAGTATATATATATATATATATATATATAAAAATCAACCTTTGCTTTGGTTTTCATAGTTCATACAAAATTATCAATGCTAATCAAAATTTAATTAAAAGCTTGACGGTTCAAAACCTTGATAATATATATGTATTATATTTGTTATTTATTGTCATCTAAAATATAAAATTATATTACTCAAATGTCTTTGACTAAGAAAATTGATTCCTTTGTGGCATCTTGAACACTCCTTTTTGGTAACAAAGTAGGAACCACTCAAAGTGCGCTCTTATACCCTAGTATATATATATA
>NW_006239355.1:27417-55788 GCF_000226075.1 Solanum tuberosum
GCTAGTCACATCTACTATTACATCTCAAGTTACTTCATCAATTAATCGATTTGTGGTCTCTTAAGTCTGATTTTTTATTCCTCCGTTTGTTTGAGGCGTTGAATCACTGTAAGTAAGGTATTAATCTGGTAATTGATTTCTATTTCTTTTATTTTTTTTCTATTTCGCATGTTATTTTTGCATTCATTAAATTAATTACTTTATGTGAATCTTTTTGTCAATTCTGAACATCGATATCTTGTAGGAGGAAGGGGTGTATACCTCTAATTTTTGAATTTTGAATACCCTCAAGTTTGAGGGATTTTTATTCATGTTCCCAAGTTTCTTTTTTAAAAAAAATTAGTGTATGAGATTTAATCAAATTTAAAAGGTGATGTCTTTTTGATGTGTATATAATTTTTGGTTCAGAATATAGTAATCGATAAAAGAAGAAAAATGTTGATTTTGTGATGAATCAACAATCTATATACCTAAGATTTTTTGTAGACTTTTGACTCTTTGTTGTAATTATAGATCCCACAAAGTTATCAATGTAGCTTTGGTGAATCATTGAATTTTTTATAATCTTTAGTTAGAGATATGAGATCTTTTGGGGGGAATATAATAACTAATAAGAAATTATTCATGGGTTGAAGATTCGAGAATAAAGAATAAATTGATTTAAAAAAGTGTTTTATCTATTCATATACTTATTTGGTGTGAATTTAAATTATATAAGCTAATGAATGGGAATATAATAAAGATTATAGTGTCTCTGTGTTCAATGTTCCTTTTTCATACGCTTGGTTAGTGCATATTTCTTTTTCATCCTGCTTAGTTTTTATTCTCTCATTTTCCTTTCAGTTTAATCTTTTTTGTGAGATTATTTTCTACTCTCAATTGCCTCCTCTCCAGGCCTCAGCTGAATTTGCATCTTGTGCGATCTATACCAATGATAATTACTTAGATCATACAATTTCACTATTTTAATAATTATTATTAAACTAGGGATAAGACACAAGTACCCCCTAGACTATGACTGAAATCTCAGATACACACTTAAACTTACTAGGGTCCTATTACCCTGCTGAACTAATTTAAAATCGAATAAATACACCACAAACACTGACATGACATAACTAGTGTGCACACTCTCTTGTAGGCAAATGATAAGTGCACAAATTGGATAAATGTCATTTTTTGATTGATGACTTTATAATTAGTTAGTACACATATTTATTGATATTAAAACTTATACATATTCATTTTTTTTTCTTTGTAAAATATTTATTTTAATTTCTTTCTTTTAAGCTTTTTTTTATTTAATTTATCATCTTTTCACATTTAATTATTTTTTAAAATATAATTTAAAAGTGTCTTTCAATTTTTACGTTTTATTTGATTTTCCAAACTAACATATTTTAAATACAAGATATTTGGAATTTAATTTGAAATCAAACCAAAATGAAAGATAAAGAAAATAAAATCAATTGAAAAACAAAAGAGAAAAACAATGAATGAAGGTAAGAAAAAAAAGTTTCGACACTAGGTAAAAAAAATGTGTATTAAATTAATTTAAATACAAGATAAAGAAACTAAGAAATTTAAAAAAAAAAAAGATAAAAAAAAATAAAAAATAATATTTACACACGTGACAGCGCAAGCGTGTACAAACACAGCCAAGTTGGATGGTTGAAGGTGCCACGTCAACACAAAAGGTGCACAAAAATATGAAAAAATGAGTTTGGGGGGGGGGGGGTAATAGGACTCTAGTTAAATTTAGGTCTGTCTCTGAGATTTCAGTCATAGTTTAGGAATGGTACTTATGTCTTATCCATTAAACTATTTTGTTCATTTAAGCTTATCTTATATCAATAATAATGACATTATATGCTGAAAGTTCTCTGTATATTTTGTAGGTGTCAATGGTAGTAAATGGTAATAGAAATAGAGTGATTTTGTAGATTCAAAATCACTAACTATAGTCCATACAATAAAATAATAACTAGTACCACTTTTCAACTACAACTGATTACTCCATCTATTTTGCAAGCTAGGTTTAACTCTTCTTCAATCTCTCCTGCTCTAATAAACCTCCACCAGAATAATTCTTCTCCACTTTATGCTTAAATTTGGAACCTAACATTACCATAATATTCACTCTTTATACTTTTTGGATATATGTTTGTTGGTCAAATTTAATCTAGCGGTCTATGAAGTTGGTGAAATTATGAAAATCAAGGCTAGTATCTCAAGAGAAACAAAACACATTGTGTATTTTTTTTCTCATTTGCTTGACTCTTGATTGAATGAGTTATAATATAAGTGTATTTGAATCTTAGTGTTTTCTATGTCACATCTCCTATACAATTCAATTGATACAAATCTTAAATTGGGATATAAATCAAAGATGAAGAATAACAATGACATGGGCGAGACAAAAAAAGGTTTGAATGATGTTGAAAATGAGAGCAAGTTTATTGATGACAAATTAGAAGATGGTGCAGTTGGAGATGAACGGGATCTGCATGATAAATTGTCAGAAAGAAGGAAATACGATAGGCCTGATTCTAATAAAGTTCAGGAACTTGTTGCCTATGTATCATTCCAATCTTTTGTATTTTTTTAAAAATTTGTTCATATTAATTTCATTTTTGATAATTTGTTTGTCCCTTTGGTAGCAGCGCTTTCAAAGATAATCCACATCCCGACGAAAATGCAATACTGAAACTTGGAAAGAAATTGTCCGTGGACAAAAATCAAGTCAAATTTTGGTTTCAGAATAGAAGAAACCAAGCGAAGGTGATGCATTATATTGCATTTTTTCAGGGTGTGGATTTTCTTTAAAACCACTGCTACCATAGGGACAAATCAATGATAAAAATTGAAACTAATACAACCAAATTTTAGAAAAATTCAAAATATTGAAGAGATACTTACGTTTCAAGCTCTTGAACTTGGTTAGCATTGTATTTTTTTCTTATTGATGATTTATCATGCAGAGAATCTAGTTCATATCCAATAGCACTACCTTTTAATTTGCCACTAATAAACTTGCTCTCATTTTAAACATTTATTCAAACTTTTCTCACCCATGTCTTTGTAATCCTTCATCTTCATCATGGATTGAGGGTTGTGGTTTGTGGTCAGTGATTGTGTCTCAGTAAAGTGAAGCACGGACGGACAACATGGTCCGTAGAGTTGATTCGACAGTTAATTCTCAGGGTTAATTGAGTATTTTCCTACTCTTTTAATTTTTATACTACATTATTTTTAGCCTATTTTGAGGAACTATAACCATTTCTAAGACTCATATGTTGAACAAAATAAAATTGAGCAAGTAGCTAAGAGACTCTGCTGGAAAAAAGTTTGTTGAGAAGGATGATATCGCAATATATATGGCAGAAGCCGTTCAATCATATGAAGTGTCTGAATTTCGAAAGACAAACAAAAATACCACCGATGTTTCCTGCCCAAGATCCTGTTATTGCCTGGTTCGTGCTCCTTTTGATTTATCGTCACATTTGGTATTATCCTATAATCCGAATTCTATTAGCATTGATTATTTCACGTTGATTTGATATTTGAAACTTTCCCTTGCCAGAAGTTGCAAATGAAAAAGAGGTGGCCGGTGGACAATTGGAGAAGTGGCCAAAAAGATTACACGCAATACCACCTAGGATAAGCAGGGGAACTGTAGATGGTGTCACGGAAGATGTTTTCCAGAAGGATTCAGAGCTATGGAAAAGAAGAGTTTCTTATTACAAGTCAGTGAATAACCAGCTTGGCCAGCCTGCGCGATACAGAAACATCTTAGATATGAATGCATTCCTAGGTGGCTTTGCTACAAATTTGGTCAATGATCCTGTTTGGGTGATGAATATAGTTCCCGTTGAGGCTAAGGTCAATACACTTGGTGCCATTTATGAACGAGAACTAATCGGGACATACCAGAGCTGGTAATTACTATGCTTCCTTCACACTTCCCCCCCCCTAACCCCAGTAAATAGCAGCATTATGATTTTAGGTCGACTATAGCTATGTGAAAAACTAGTACTATTGACAGAGTTAGATTTACATTTCAGCACATATACTCTGAATTCAGAACTCATATTGTCTAAATTCTGGATCTACCTACCCCTGTAGTTTTGCTTTTGTGATGAATATTAACTTTTTTCTATAGGTGTGAGGCTATGTCAACTTACCCAAGAACATATGATCTCATTCATGCTGATTCTGTATTTACCCTCTACGAAAATAGGTAAATTATGAGTATCCTTATAACTGAAATATGTGCTTTTGAGTATCCTTATAACTGCATTGCTGCAAAGCCAAGTGATTGAATCTCAGGGTCAGCCACAGACATGCTTGGCATCACTTGGGAACCTGAACGTCTGCTCCCCATTTGTATTACCAGAAACATCGAATATGACTCCTAGCACAGAGTGTTGTGCTGCCCTCCAATCACTGGATCATGAGTGCATCTGCAACACTGTTCGTGTTGCTACCCGCCTTCCCTCTAACTGCAACCTTTCTCCCGTCTCTTGTGCTCGTCATCACTAACTAGTCATTTTAGCATATTGAATTTGTTCCAAAGAAGTATTTGTTCCTTTTTTTTTCCAATTAGTGGAGTGTTAGTTTCAACAAATAATCATATGTTAGAAAAATTAGGATTTTTTGGTGGTGTGATTTTTCTGTTAGTATACTCAAAGTCCTGGCAACACAACGATGTTTTTGTTGATTTTTCTGCTATTTCTCTCAGGACTGAGAGGTACTTGATATGTGAGTTGAGAAATAACAGAAGGAAACCGCGAGATAGATGAAACATTATGTATTCTATTAAATTAAGATGAACTAAATCTAACTGTCTAGTAGTATATAGTAGAAAGAACAAAAAAGTGCTAAAACGAATAATAAACTAGTGTACTTGCGAGTAGATGAATAAGACTAGTGTGCAACCATATACACGTGATAAGCCTCCATCCTTAATGATGATAGACCAATTTATTCCAATCAAGAGCACCAAGCCTCTCTAACCTTCATAAATTACCAAATGCATTCTTTTTAAAGACTCATTTCCTCATTATAATACATATTATGTGAGGTAGAATGTTTTAAACTTCCAATAAGCTAGAATTGCCACAGATTCATACTTATTTCTAGTGAACCAAGAAAAAAAACAAGTAACTGAGTTCACACGGTGACAAAATATGGTTAGGTGGTCTGGCCCTTTTCCAGACTCGTGCATAGGGGGTGTTTAGTGCACTGGTTGCGATCCATACCATTTTATGTAAACATATTACTATTTGGGGAGTCAAACAAATTTTTTCTTTGACAACAATATTTTCAAACATCCTTTAAACATTTTGAATCATTAGCTATGTTAAATAGCCTATGCTCGATTTGAACTACTTTTCATAGAGTTTTCAAATATATAGATTTTATTTTATAATATTGAACATTGTTACATAAATTGGAAGAGGGATGTAGAAGTACTTACATTGAAGAAGAATTGCCAAAGAGAGGACACCTTTGGAGCTCTTTTGGAAAATCATCTTCTACATCAGTTTGTTAATTTTTTTTTGTGTTGTTTAAATGTTGACACCTTCTTTTGTTTCTTCTCCTCAACAAGTTGAGTCCAGTACATGAAAGTGTGGATTGATAGCAAAACTTTTTCTGTGGAGTCTTCAAATATTGTAGTTCTGGCTCATTATCTTGTGGTTGTTGGGGTTGGATCGATAGTAAACTTCCAAGTCATGTATCATTGATGATTCCCAATCGAAAGATTGAATTATATTCAATTCGGAATGAAAGAAACCGATTGAAGAAGATCTTGAAGGAAATGGGTGGCATTGAAATTCATAAACCAAACATTGGTTCCAACTCGAATAATATGATTGTTTTTTAACGTTCAAATTTGGAGGATAAAGTTTCAAACTTGGAGTTGGAGCACCGTATTGAAAGTTCTAATTTGAAGAACTTGGATGAAAGTGTATCAATTGATAAGCTTGCTTCTGATCTCTTGGGGGATTATTGTTGGTTTTGTAGCTGCCAAGTTGATGTAGTGTATTGTAGCTATGTTAGAACTTCTTTTCTTGAATCGTTTGAAATGTGGTGTAGTCGCTAGTAGTTTGGTGTAGCTCCGTTCTAGTAGTGTGGTGTAGTCATTAGTAGTTTGATGTAATGATAGCAATCTGCAGGTTACTTCTGATGTAATGTCATCTTGTGTTGCTTGTTGAAAGTTGTTAGCAATCTTGTTGATCTCTTGATTGTAATGGAAAAGTTAGCAATCTTGTTCATGTTACCAATATGCATTTTTACCATTTAACAATCTGCACATTTACATTATGCATTTTTACCATTTAACAATTTGCATTTTTAACATTTACAATCTGCATTTTTACCATTTAGAAATCTGCATTTTTACCATTTACAATCTGCATTTTAATCATTTAGCAAACTGCACTTTTACCATTTACAACCAGCACTTTTTCATTTTTTACATTATGCACTTTTACCATTTACAATCAACACTTTTCCATTTTTTACATTCTGCACTTTTTAGCACAATTTATAACAATCTGCAATGTTATAAAGCAACACACAAGACACCTCATTTACAATTCTGCACTTTCCAAACATCATTTACAATCTACTTTGCAACTCACAAGATCTTTCAAGCCTACCGTCAAGACATCTTCCCAGATAAAGCAACATACATAATGCAACTAGGAAAACAAAAACAACAACTACATAGATAAGTAGTAATGACATTGTCATATATTTTGAACCCAACAAAAACTTACGGTCACTTGTTCAAGACGGATTAACATCGAAAAAGTAAAATATTAAGTTTCATCATGCCATTGCATAACATTGGAAAACAAAAAACAATAACTACATAATGCTACTTCTTCCCACCCCCATTTGCCTTCAATTTGCCAATTCTTTTCTCCTTTTCAACTGTCAATTGATCTGAAGTTGTAGCTTCTTTTCCTCTCTTTGCCTTCAATTTTTCAATTCTCGTCTCCTTTTCAACTGTAATGAGTGTTTTATTTGGATGGGTTGGGTATTTTGAACGGATGGGTCGGTGGATCCGGGTGGTTTGGGTCAAACAAATTAGATTTCCAACCAATTACAACATGCCACGTAATAAATGAAATAATTAAATTATATGGATTAAGTAGTCCGTTAGTCAAAATAGCAAAATAGGTCCCTAAAGGTTAACCCAAAGGATATTTTGAGGCCAAAAGGTTAAAGAGGGGTATTTTTGTACCAATTCTGATACTATAAGGATATTTTAGACCCTTCTCCGTTTAATAATAGTCAAAATTCAAATATTTGTTTATATAAAAAAATAAAAGTAGGAAAAACTTATAAATTTCCATTTGATCATTTTTTCTCGGTAAACTTTTCAAAGATTAATATAGTAAACTTGTAATTCTGTTTAGGGTAAAGCTACAAGTACCGTATTAGACTATGACCGAAATCTCAGAGACACAATTTAACAAAACTAAGGTCATATTACCCCTGAACCCATTTTTTTGTAATTTTGTGCACCTTTTTGGCTTAGGTGGCATCCAAATATCTCTCACACGCCTCAATTGCGTGGAGTCACGGAGTGTGCCACGTAAGACAAAAGGTGTACAAAATTACAAAAAAATAAGTTTGGGGATAATAGGACCTTAGTTTAGTTAAAGTTAAACTCTAGGATTTCGTTCATAGTCTAGGGGGTGTTCCTTAAAGGGTGGCAAGCTAGGCTTAAGCTATCTACGACCCCTTAAAGTTGTCCGCATAATTCACTTACACATCTTAACTTAGACTAATACCTATTGAACACTTTAACTACACTAAAATCTCACTAAATTAATATAGGTGACCACTAAATATTATTATTTTGTAAAAATATTATTTAATCGATAAATTAATATTTACTAATTTTAAGAGTGTTTTGAGATTCAATGAATGTTAATTTTGATTCCATCAAAATTGTTGTATCTTACTAATTTATGTATCATATTAATTGATTTCGCACAAAAAATAAATTTATTATATGTGAAGTACAATGAATACATCAAAATTATAATATCTTACTAAATTATGTGTCATATTTATTGAATTTACATAAATTCATTATACATAAACTATAATGTATGTATATCCCTTCATTGTAATATGTATTTTTGTTAAGTATTTCATTGTAAAATAAATTCAAAAATCTATGATTAATGATCTCGATTGGCTAGTGCAATAAAATAGACGCCAATAACCTATTGAATTACCATAGTGATAATGATACATGTTCAAAGGTCCAGATCTTAGAAGAAATTGTGCATACCATCGGAAAAAATAATATTGATGATGAAGTTGAAGATGATACAATACCTTTGGAACTAGTTACGTGTAGGAAAACACTTACCGCATCTAGAACTCTTTACTATTTTATGATTTAGTTCAAAAAGATAAAATCGAAATGTTTGGATGCAATAAGAAAAGTTAGATATGAGACTCAACTAGATTTAAGTTTTAAACAAAAACATAAACACAATAAAATCATATTTTACTAAATTGTCTTAGATATATTTGTACTTTTAAAGAATTATTAATTTATCATATTAATGGGACCATATATTTATATATGGGTCTTCTAAAAATACATTATCTTATTATCTTATCGAACTGAATGATTTTTATCCATTGGCCCAAGTCGGGACCAGAGAAAAAATATTATCTTAAAGAGATTATTATTTTGTCGAGTATTAATTTAGTGAGGTTTTACCGTATTCAAAAATTGTTCCTATTAGACATTTTCTGATAATCAACAAAAATAAAATAAAAATGAAGAGTGTGTGATACACTTGCACTGACATGGCAAAATGACTAATTAAAATTTAACACATGGTATGGGCAACAAAAATTAATAAAAAATATTTTTTTGTATAAAATTATTTCAAACACATTTTATATCTAATTTTTTTTATAAAAAAAATGAAAATGTCAACATATTCTACCCAACCTCACCCCTACCTGACCCCTTCCAACCCACTTACATCACCTTCTTCCCAAAACACATTCTTTCCGACACAAAATCCAATTTCTTTTCAAATAACTTGCAGATTTTTTTTAAATATAATGCTAGATATGTCAATTCTATCAAACTTTCAAATATCATTTTGATGAATTTAGTGATTTGTTCGAAAATGATGATAGACAGACATTGACTGACTTGTTTTCATCGAATGCATAAAAATAATTTATCTTATTTCTTTGTTCTTCTTTCTTCATACATTCAATTAGTTGATTCAGATTTGATAGAAAAAAAAAAAAATTAAAAAGAGAGGAGAGAAACACAGTGTTGAAGATAAAATGGAGAAAGCTTTGGAAACTAAATTAAGATGAAGAAGATAATTAGTGCGGGTATTATAGTGCCAAGCGTCAATAAAAGAGGAAAATATGTATTTTATTTTATATTATTTGAAATTTCTTCACGCGGCCCAGGAAAGTCTAGACTACGAAATTTCTTTCCGATAGGCTATATATCCAATATTATCAAGTAGGGATAAGGCACAAGTACCACCCTAGACTATGACCGGAATTCCAGAGACACACCTTAACTAAACTAAGGTCCTATTACCCCTGAACTCATTTTTTTGTAATTTTATACAGCTTTTGGCTTACCTGGCACACTGTCACGACCCAGGGGTACACCCTAGATGTAACATGACGTACTTGACCCCAAAGGGGTCTCATACAAGCCCTTAGCATATCATAACATAAGATATTAGAAAAGTGCGGAATTTTTAAAACATTTTCCATACAATCAAACTCTTTCTAAAAACAAAGCGGAAATCTTACTACACTTGTATCAAAGCATCTATAACAACTTTGAATAACTCTTGGGACAGAGCCCATACAATTGTCTCAAAACATTAAAGAAATACATAGAGGAAATGGTGGCTATATCCTCGATGCTATGAGGACTCACCAAGTCTTCAACTCCTTGCTCTTCCAGAAACCTATCCTCAAGAATGTAACTCAAAATCGCCAAACCCTACATTTAATGAGAATGTAGGCAAGAGTATGCGTTAGTACAAAAGTACTAAATATGATAGCTAGCATAACATCATAAGAGCATAACATAAGGGTTAGTCAACATAAGTCATATGCCATAATCATAAGAGATACTTCATAAAACATAAACTATAAGCATAAGAGACAATATCATAATCATAAGCAAAGTCTCCAACATCGGCATCATATAAACATTATTCAACCCTTAGTCCTTCATATCATAAGAGAACTACTTCTCAAATAACCTCAAAGCATTCTTGTGAAATGCAAAGAGGAGACCCCATAATCCCACCCATACTAAGTATCACTTTTAGGTCATCATAATCATACTTACCATCTCATGGTCTCATCCGTAACTTACTTCTCATAGGCAAGGAAATCTTCACCTTTAGTCCAACATATCTTGGAAGGCAACTATATATAACAACAATCCAAGCTAACGTATATCATATAGGAAAATCTCATATTAGGACATGCTTACAATACTTCCTTGAAGCAATCTAGTTCCATCATATACATGCTACTTAGATTACGGACTTGTCCCTCATATTCATAATTGTCATGGAAGAGTACATATTCACTAGTCCAAGATAAGTCATTACTCATGAATGGTCATAATTCACTTTCATCAATTAGACTAGGGTTAGCCATTAAAAACATATAATATCATCATAATATCATGATTCAATACTAAAACAATTATAAACAAGTAATATCACTCAATTGAATTCATACTCAATCATAACCCACAATATAGGAAGAAACCCTAGCTAGAATCGGGGTTCATCTTCACAATTGGGGGAAATCTAGGGGGCTCCATGGATGAATACACTATCATACCTTGATTATAAATCCCTTACAATGATTGCAACAATGGAGGAATTTGCCCTAACTTCTTCTTCTTCTTCTTCTTCTTCTTCTTCTTCTTCTTCTTCTTCTTCTTCTTTGCTTCCTAGAGATAGAATTTCTTGGAGCGAATTCTTTGGGTGAATTAAAATAATGATTTAGATCAATGTATTTAGGGTTCTACTTGATTTATATAGGTTGTCTAATTACTAATAAAACGACACCACTTAATAACTAACTAATTCTAGAATATTTCCTAACCCCAAAACTTAACTGACTTAAAGGAGTACATTGCCCAACCCATGAGACCCCGACCCATGGGCCGTGCTGGTCCTTCATGGGTGGTGGTCTGCAACCTCACTGTTGGGGTCTTGACCCACGACCCAATACACGAGGCTTGGATCCCCTTACGAGGAGTGGGTCCCGAATCATGGGTGGTCTGATTTTTGGCAGCTTTTAGGTAGTTTCTAGGGTCCTCCTCAAAGACCCTTGGTTGGTCCTTCGGGAGTCGTACCTTGACGTTTAAACCCTAAACCCTTCATTCTAAGTACGGGAGGTCATTTTTTATAACTATAAACCTTAAGTCAAACTCTAAAACCCTCACTTAACGCTCGAGTTTAGCTTACCAGTTCCCGGGTGTTACAATATCTCTCCATTGGGAACATTCGTCCTCGAATGATACTCTAGGCATTTCTTAAGGTCACAACTTTAGACTAGCAACTCATCATCCATGCAACACATCTAATTGCGCACAACCAAGGAGGAAAACTTCAAATCCAAGCTAAACATATTCAATGCAACACAAGGGAGTAAGAACTACATCTAGCAACCCAAAATGCATGAAATTCTATACATACTCATATTCAAGGAGGAACTACCATCTCCTAGCTAAAACATGCTCAACATACACTCATGGAGCATTACTGTACGACATTCTTTTACTACCAAGTCGAACACCCCCGTCAAGAACCTACTCATCCTATCTCTCGAATTCGCTACCATAGATGGAGCATACTTGGATAGTTGGGTAAATTTCAAGGCATACTCCTTAACACTCATGCTACCTTACCTAAGGTTAATGAATTCTTCCATCTTAGCCTCCCTCAACTCTCGGGGAAAGAACCTATCAAGGAATGCTTCTTTGAACACTTTCCACTCTATTGGACCCGCTCCTACCGGCCTACCATTTTTCTATTGTTCATACCATACTTGTGCCACATCTCTCAATTGGTAAGCGGCTAACTCCACTTTCTCTACTGAAGTCAAACCCATGATAGCTAACACCTTATACACCTCCTCTATAAATCCTTGCAGATCTTCCTCCACTTTGGAGCCATAAAACTCTGGAGGGTTCATTCTCAAAAATTCTCACTCTTAAAGCTGCGGAATTCACATTAGGTTTTATCGGAGCTACTATCTCTCTATTGACTTGAGCCGACATGGTTTGATCTTGAGTAGTCAAAGCTTGGGCCAACATTTGGAGAGCCAACCTAATCTCCGCATTCGACATATTTGAAGGATCAATTGGAGCTTAGGGAAGAACCTCTTGATCCTCATTACCTTCCTCATTTCTCTTAGCACTCCCCCTTGTATTAGCCATACCCTGAAAAACCATAAGGCACGAATTAGGAAAAAGACCTAATAAAGCCAAACTCTATGGCACGACTTAGAGAATGAAAAAGTGAGATTTACTAAACATCCAATAGCCTCCTATTCATAAATGTGGCGCGCTTCACATTTATGAACAAGACTCTACTAGATGTAGTTTGAGATATCCTAGAACTATTCTAAACCTTGTGCTCTGATTACTAAGTTTGTCATGACCCAGGGGTACACCCTAGATGTAACATGGCGTACTTGACCCTGAAGAGGTCTCATACAAGCCCTTAGCATATCATAACATAATATAATAGAAAAGTGCAGAATTTTTAAAACATTTTCCATACAATCAAAGTCTTTACAAAAGCAAAGTGGAACTCTTACTACACTTGTCTCAAACCATCTATAACAACTTTGAATAACTCTTGGGACACAGCCCAAACAATCGTCTCAAAACATAAAAGAAAGGCATAAAGGAAATGGTTGATATATCTTCGATTCGATGAGTACTCACCAAGTCTTCAACTCCTTGCTCTTCTAGAAACATATCCTCAAGAATGTAACTCAAAATCGCTGAACCCTACATTTGATGAGAATATAGGCAAAAGTATGCATTAGTATAAAAGTACTAAATATGATAGCTATCATAAGATCATAAGAGCTATTCATGAAGAGATCTTATGTCACAACTTCAAGCTATTTTAGTCTAACATGCTTTGATTCATTTTACGTGAGAAAGCCTTTCAACCTAGAGTCATTCTATGTGAGAAAACCTTTCACATGATATCATATTCATACTTAGGTGTGTGTGTGAGAATGCTCTTTCAACAACACAACAACATATCATAATCATAAACATTTTACTCTCAAAGTGTTCATAAGCATATACAATTCTACATATTAACTTTACTCTCAAGCCCTAGGAATCAACATGTCTCACTACAAGCCTTACTCTCAAAGATTTACTTCTTACAATCATCATTCATACATAGATTTCAAGTCATTCTAATCACATGCTTCATTACTAAGTGATTCTAATCATAATTCATCATAAAGGTTCAACTTCAAGCTTTACTAGTCATGACCCATCATATATACTATAATTTAGTTCAATTCATGTGTAATTGCTTTTATTCTTGAACTATTACTGTACATAACATCAATTTTAGAAGATCATCTATGAATTCTCAATTTCACCTTTCATGGCATAAACTCACATAACTTCACTTTCATAAATTAGACTAGGGTTAGCCATGGAAAATATATAATATCATCATAATATCATGATGCAATACTAAAACAATCATAAAAAAGTAATATCCACTCAATTGGATTCATACGCAATCATAACCCATAATATAGGTAGAAACCCTAGCTAGAATTAGGGTTCATCTTCACAATCGGAGGAAATCTAGGGGGCTCTATGGATGGAAGAATCCATGGATGAATAAGATATCATAAATTGATTATAAATCCCTTACAATTCTTGCAACAATGGAGGAATTTTCCCTAACTTGCTTCTCTTCTTCTTCCTCTTCTTTGCTTCCTAGAGAGAGAATTTCTTGAAGGGAATTTGGGTCCTTTGGGTGAATTGAAATAATGAATTAGATCAATGTATTTAGGGGTCTATTTTCTTTATATAGGTGGTCTAATTACTTATAAAATTACACCACTTAATAACTAACTAATTCTAGAATATTTCCTAACTCCAAAACTTAACCGACTTAAAGGAGTACACTGCCCAACCCACGGGACGTTCATGGACCCATGGGCCATGCTGGTCCTTCGTGGGTGGTGGTATGCAACCTCACATTTGGGTTCTTGACCCACTACCCAATCCACGAGGTATGGATCCCCCTACAGGGGGTGGGTCCCCAATCGTGGGTGGTCTGTTTTTGGCAGCTTTTAGGTAGTTTCTAGGGTCCTCCTCAAGGACCCTTGGTTGGTCCTTGGGGATTCATACCATGATGTTTAACCCCTAAACCCTTCATTCTATGTATGGGAGGTCATTTTTTAAGACTCTAAACCTTACGTCAAACTCTAAAACCCTCACTTAAGGCTCTAGTTTAGCTTACTAGTTCCCGGGTGTTACACACACTCCGTAACTCCACGCAATTGAGGCGCGTGAGAGATATTTGGATGCCACATAAGCCAAAAAGGTGTACAAAATTACAAAATAAATGAGTTCGGGTGGTGGGTGGGTAATAGGATCTTAGTTTAGTTAAGGTGTGTCTTTGAGATTTCGGTCATAGTATAGAGGGGTAGTTGTACCTTTTCCCTTATCAAGTATACTGCGTATCTGCTGATTTGAGTATAAATCTCATCATCCCCTCATTGCTATTACTGGATAAAAAAGAGCCCTAATTGAGTGTAGGGAACTGTTGAATTTTCGGGCATATGCTATGAGTTAATAAGATGATATATATATATATATATATATATATATCAAACCAATACTCTAACTCTCTAAGTGCTACTACCAATAATCATATTAATTTTGAGATAAAATCATCGTGACAGGAAAAAAAACAAAATATGTCCCATTTTTAGTTATACTTGATGAAATTTTGAGGGAAAATGCATAAGTACCCCCCCCAACCTATGTCCGAAATCTCACAGACACACATATACTATACTAAGGTCCTATTACCCCCGCCCCTACGCCCCGAAATTATTTTATAAGTAATTTTCTACCCCTTTTTGACCTATGTGGCACTATCAATCAGATAACTAGCTTGAAAAATTGTCAACACGCGTTGGACCCAAAAAATAGTGTCACATAGGCCGAAAAGGGGTAGAAAATTATTTATAAAATAAGTACGGGGGGAGGGGAGGTAATAGGACCTTAGTATAGTATAAGTGTGTCTCTGAGATTTCAGGCATAGGTTGGGGGTACTTATGCATTTTCCCAAATTTTGAATTGAATTTAGTAGTTTACCTATCCATCATTCAATAGATGTTAAATTTGATAAGCTTCATCTTCTATTATCATTTCAAAACAATCTTAATAATATAATTAAAATATGAGATAACGATATGAATTACTTTAATAATCGCGCAAAGCTAGCGCGATCAAGTTCCCTAGTTCAGAAATAAGACCGTATACATAGACAAGAAATGACAAAGCACGGCAAAAACAAAAAATGGCAAGATATCAACAAATAATATGTAAATTATAATATGAAACTTTATCTAATTATCAAAATCATAAAACAAGCCGGAGATATTGCAAACCTAAAGGCCTGGAAGCAAGAACTAATTATAAATGTATAGTCAAGAGCGTAAAGTGGTGAAACAAGATAACTAACTGCTGAAAATCTAAAGCAAAAAATGGATAACACTTCCTTACTACACTCTAAATTCCTATGTTCAGGTGAAGGACAACTTACAAATAATACTCTTATAGCTGGCAAAGCTTGTTAAATTGGTTTTTGGTACCCTTAAAGACAAAAAAATCAGTTGTCACGACCCGAATCTACACCCTGGACGTGGCTGACACTCAAGATCTATTGTTGCTCCCTCAAGAGAACCCTCATCCTGGCTGGCTACAAGCGAAAGAATAACTCAAGCATACAAAAGCTTAAAACTAAAATAAATTCAATAAACTCAAACACTCAACCTTTTAAAAAGTCTGTACAATACTCAAAATAAAAGTAAATACAGAAACTACTCAACTATGTTTCTCTATGAAGCCTCTACTATTACAAAAGTATATTGGGACAAGATCCACGACATCTCAAAACTACTAACTGTAAGATAAAGGTGAAGTCCTACGAAATATAAGATGGCTCACCAAAGCTGACTGGAATATCACATGACCTCAATGAAATGCCTATTGATGATCCCGAATACCAATATCTACATCATGAAACAATACAGGCCAAATAGATCAGTACATTGAATGTACGAGCATGTAAGGGAAATTCTAAAGCAAAAACATAAGCTTGAACTAATGGAAAAGAAATAAACTTACCTATTCTCAACTAACTCAACTTAATTCAACTTGATGAAACATAGTTCAACTCAACTCAGATAAAATAGGGCTCAAATCAATAGTAAGATACTCAACTAAACAATAAGGTACTCAATCTGACTCAAGATACACAACTCAAACATAAGATACTCAACAACAATAAAAGATGCATTATCTAGAAAGCTTTTAAAACAATAAGTAATAATTCAATTGTATGCAAAAATACAATAATAACTCAATTGTATTAAAATACAATAATAACTCTATTTGTATAGAAAAATACAAAGTTACTATGTGGGAGATTCTCTAACTGACAACCATCACTATGAGCTATGTGATGATACATCATCTAGCCCATGCTGCCAAAACTGTCCTATACTTTGCCGAGGTATAGAACCTATTACTCAGTGGATCCACTAGTCTATGCTAAAAAGCAATAAAGGAATCATCTAAAAATTATGACCATTTTCTACCCACGTTGGCTACATGGTTTATGGGGGCTATGAGTTGTTAGAACTCTCCCCCATATCGGTGCTCAATACTACTACCAAAATATAACTTGCTCATATGTTTAAAAACATAACTCTTTCTGTGGTCTGAAATTATTACTCAAAAATAGTTCTCTTAAAAGAGATGGTACTCAAAACTATTTAGGAAATCAGTGTTTTCTCTCATCTTAAATGTAAAAACATTTACTCTTGGGAATACTTAGTTCCCATATATCATTTTAAAGAAAATGAAACTTGACTCTACTCTTCCTCAAACTCAGGTGCTCAAGTGTTAAAACAAGTTTAAAGCGATTGTAAAAGACTTCTCAAAATAGGGTTCATGCGGAATTATGGGCATGAACTACTCAACTCAATGACGCAATGATACTTCTCATCTCAAGATTACTCGACTCATAGAGTTCATGCTGAATTATAGGCATAAACCACTCAACTCAAGGACATTCATGGGTAACATATAGTAACCCATGACTAGGAATATAATTTCTAAAGGATTAGGAACTCAAAACTTAGAACTTGAAGATACTACTTCTCTCAAAGATACTTAACTTGTGGAGTTCATGCAGAATTATGGGCATGAACAACTTGACTCAAGGGTCTACTTAACAATATGGAACTCATGTACACGACTCCTATCATTCTCATACTTACTTCCTCAAATTTTAGTACAAATCGATAGCTGATCTCCAAGGATTCACGATTTAACTCAAAGACTTTCTTAAACTGTATTTTTAACTCTTTCTTAAATTTGAATTATGAATTCAAGATTTATGATTCACGATATGAAGGATCTCGATGATAGTGTAGACTCATGAATACATTCTCCTCACTCTCATGCTCACTTACTTGAGTCTTGAACAAGTTATTAGAAATTCTAGAAGACTCCTCAAAAGACTCAAAGGGACTTTCTCGAAAAACTCAAAAGAACTCTCAAGATTTGACTCTTAACTCTACCTTGAATTTGAATTATGGATTCAAGGTTATGATTCATGTTATAAATGATTTATATATACTTAGAAGTAGTTTAGAGTGTTTAGAATCAATAGGGCTTGAAGGTACCCGTTTAAAAAACTTAGACGGGAAAAAAGATGGAGAGGAGGTGGGGGCAAGCAACCCTGGCGCACTGAGTGGCGCAGAGCACCAGCCCTCTATACCTACAGAGGTATGGTTGGGGACCACTGGGCTGGTACATGGAGCCATGCCCCAACCCAGAAAACCCCGACGACTTTTCTTTTTCGTTTTTGACCCTAACTCGTCTAGAATAGAACAACTTCTTCCCCAATCATTTAGATTTGAATACCCAACAAAAGTACACAAAATTCTACAAAAACACTCTCAAAATCCATACGATTATCTCAAGAACTCATCGAAGCCCCAACAATCAAAATTACGTAAAGGAATTTCAAGAAAACACTTCAAGAACTCAAATCCTTTTATTTAAGAACGAATTTGCACCGGAAATAACATGATTGGCGTGTGGGTGAACAAACCCAACACTATGAGAACTCACATACCTCTTAGGATAAAATCCTTAGAGATAACCCCTTGAGGAACGCAAGAATCTTGATCGTCTTGAACCTTCCCTCTTTTCTTCTACTTTCTCTTCTTTTCTTTTCTTGAACTCTCTTCTAAAATCCTAAGCGTATTTGGATTTATGAAAACTGACCCAAATCAGATTTGTCCCCAAACAATTTACTAAAATTCGTTTTTAAGTTGATTGGATAAGGAAAAGACCAAAATACCCCTCCATAGTTAGAAGGGAAATGCCATATCTACAGAGGCTGCACTCAAACGGTCATATCCCCCTCATCCGAGCTCAAAAAGTAGCAAACTCGGTGACGTTGGAAAGAGGACTTAGAGGTTTTTCATTTGACATCTTATGAGTCTCCTAGCTCATCCTATGCTAACTATTATGGTCATTTGAAGTTGACCCAAAACTTAGAAGAACTTAGAAATGACTTGAATGAACATTCTTTAGTTCTTTTTGGAACTCAACGTACTCTATCTAGTGACCTGGCCTTAATACTTAAGAAAATTTTAAATTTCTCGATAAAATCTTACAAACAACAAAGTATGGTTCTAGTCTTAGCTAAAAACTTTCTTAGGGTGTTACAATATCACCCCTTTGGGATCATTCGTCCTCGAATGATGGCTGGACTGGGTATGGAACAGGGTTACTCTCACTATCTCCTTTGACTCATGAGCTAGCCTATTAACACAGGCTGAATTGATTCATACCAAGAGTGGGGACCTTCTATAACACCTAAATCAAGAAGGATGTTATAGGAACATAGTCGCACTCTCTCTAAAGTTACCTTATCTAAAACAAAAGAAATCTGGGCATGAAGTAAGAATAGGAATACCATGCCTAGGGTGATATGACTGCTAAGTATTAAGCTTAGCAACATTCCTCAACTTTTCTCTTCTTTCCTTATACCATACCTCATTAGCTGCACTCCTAGTTCCCGCAAGGGTACATGACTTCTCTTACCAAGGAATGAGTCTAACAACACGCTCTTACTATAATCAAGATTAACCCAAATCCTAAGGTTTGGGTTCTATACCTCTCTATAGGGAGTCTCATCCTAAGAACATTACTCTGTACCACCTCATTTAATCAACATTAGGCTCATATCAAGAACTACCTCATGTTTAAAAACACCACATTCAAGCTTAGTATTCTAACAACTCCATGGACTCTTACTAACCAACTCCCTAAGAAGTTCTCACTCTCTCACCATTCTTGCCATACTAACTAGGATTTCCCGTATTACTACTCGAAACCAACTAAGGGCTCTCATTTAACTATTTCTCATAGTAAAGCCTCATCATTCTCTTCCTCCTCATTTATAACCTTAGGTGGAATTATCACACCATCATTGTCACAATGAGAACATTAATCTTCTCCCTCTAACATCACTCCACTACTAAAAGGACTTCTAAAAATATATCTCTCATACTCTTTTGAGCTCATTACAATCTTATTCTCAACACTGGACTTGATTTCTCATCATATCATCTCCCCCTTAGGTCTAAAGCTGACACTTGGAAGCTATAGACCTATTCAATCATCTCTAAACTAGTGTACATCCCCATTATCACAACTCAAGTACTATTTGCCCACCTATTATACCTTATTACTTAATATAATCAGTTCTATAACTTTCTGAACATCAAGACCCTCTCAAACAAATCATAAGCCTAGCTTCGACCTACCTCTTCATGAATCCTCTGGTCTCTTATTCAACACATGTATTTAGACTCATCTAACACGATGGCACATCAGCATCAACTCTATTTTGGTTAACTCCATAATTTCATAACTCATGCTATCTTTTTGGATGATAATATCATCCAAGCTCTAAACATACTTCCTCATAAGGATCTCAGCTGAAACAAGGCTCAAAAAAGAGCGTAAAACTCGTTTTTAGCTAAAATGCACGATTCACATGAATATGAGTGCATTCCTTTGAAACTCAGCAATTAACTCACTCCTGGCTTCTCTCAAGCCCCTCTGGATTCTCATGACTTCCTCAAGATTTTGCTAAGAGCAACTCATTAATAAAGAACTGACTTTGCTTTTCAACCAGATCTAGTATGAGAGGTAGTCGAATGGATATGAGAACACACGAGTTAGAATGAGTCTCTATGGCAGATCTCTATTGCACGATTAAGAGTATGAAAGAAGGGAAATTTTTCCTAAATGTCCGTAGTCACTTATTCATAGAAGTGGGGCCCTCAAAGCCATAAATAAGATCCTACTTGACACGGCTTCATAGACACCCTAGGACACTTGAACTTTGTGCTCTGAAACCAACTTTGTCATGACCCGAGACAACGCCTTGGACGTGGCCGGCACTCGAGAACCATTGTTGGTCCCCAAGCGAGCCCTTATCCTAGCTGTCTAAAAGCGAAAGACTAACTCAAGCATACAAAAGATTAAAACTGAAATAAATTCAACAAACTCGAATAGTCAACCTTTCTAAAAGTTTGCACAATACTCAAAATAAAAGTAAATACAGAAAATTCCTCAACTCTGTCTATCTATGAAACCTCTACTACTACAGAAGGATATCGGGACAAGACCCACGACATCTCAAAACTACTAATTGTAAAATAAAGGTGAAATCCTCCGAAATATAAGAAGGCTCACCAAAGCTGACTGGAATATCACATGACCTCAACGAAACACCTATTGATGATCCTGAATACATGTATCTGCATCATGAAATGATGCAGGCCCAATGGCTCAGCACATGGAATGTACGAGCATGTAAGGGGAATTCTAAAGCATAAACATAATTGAACTGATGGAAAAGAAACATACATACCTCTTCTCAACTCACTCAACTCAATTCAACTCGATGAAACATAGTTCAACTCAACTCAGAGAAATAGGGCTCAACTCAATAAGATACTCAACTCAGAGGAATGTGGTTCAACTCAAGAATAAGGTACTCAATTCTGTCTCAAGATACTAAACAACAATAAAAGATGCAATATCTAGAAAGCTTTTAAAATAATAGGCAATAAATCAAGTGTATGCAAAAATACAATAATAACTCTATTTGTATATAAAAATACAAATTAACTCTGTGGGAGATCCTCTAACCGAGAACCATCACTATGAGCTATGTGATGATATAACGTCTAGCCTACGCTGCCAGAACTGTCCTTTACTTTGCCGGGGTATAGAACCTACTACTAAGTTTATCCACTAGAATATGCTAAAAAGCAATAAAGGAATCATCTAAAAAGTATGACCTTTTCCTACCTACGTTGGCTACATTGTTTATGGGGGCTATGAGTTGTTAGAACTCTCCCCCATATCGGTGCTCAATACTACTCCCAAAATATACTAGCTCATATGTTTTAAAGTGGTGTGAGTTTATTACTCAAGAAAATTTCTCATAAAAGAGATAGTACTCAAAACTGCTCAAAACTCTTTAGGAAATCAGTGTTTTCTCTCATCTTAAATGTAAAAACATTTACTCTTAGGAATACTTAGTTCCTATATATCATTTTAATAAAAATGAAACTTGACTCTACTCTTCCTCAAACTCAAGTGCTCAAGTCTTAAAACAAATTTAAAGCGATTGTAAAAGACTTCTTAAAATAGGGTTCATGCAGAATTATGGGCATGAACTACGCTATTCAAGGACTCAATGATACTTCTCATCTCAAGACTGCTCGACTCATAGGTTTCATGCGGAATTATAGAAATTTTGCATGAACCACTCAACTCAAGGACCTTCATGGGTAACATGTAGTAGTCCCATGACTAGGAATATAATTTCAAAAGGATTAGGAATTCAATAGTCAAGACCTAGAGATAGAAGATACTACTCCTCTCAAAGCTACTGAACTTATAGAGTTCATGCGGAATTATGGGCATGAACCACTTGACTCAAGTGTCTACATAACAATATGGAACTCATGTACACGACTCCTCCAATTCTCACACTTACTGCCTCAAAACTTAGCTCAAATTGATAGTTGATCTCCAAGGATTAACGATATAACTCAGACTTTCTTAAACTGTACTTTTAACTCTTTCTCGAATTCGAATTATGAATTCAAGAGTTATGATTCACGATATGAAGGATCTTGATGATAGTGTAGACTCATGAATACATTCTTCTCACTCTCAGGTTCACTTACTTGAGTCTTGAAACAAGTTATTAGAAATTCTAGAAGACTCCTCCAAAGACTCAAATGGACTTTCTCAAAAGACTAAAAAGAAATATCAAGATTTGACTCTTAACTCTACCTTGAATTTGAATTATGGATTCAAGGTTATGATTCATGTTATGAATAATTTCTAGATGCTTAGAAGTAGTTTAGAGCATTTAGAATCGATAGGGCTTGAAGGTAACCTTTTAAAGGACTCAGACGGGTAAAACGACTGAGAAGGGATGGAGCTAGGCGACCCTGGCACACTGAGTAGCGCAGGGTGCCAGCCCTCTACCTACAGAAGTGTGGTTGGGGCACACTGGCTGGTGCAGGGTGCAAGGCCCCAACCCAGAAAACCCCGATGACTTTTCTTTCTCATTTTCTGACCCTAACTCCCCTAGAATTGAATGGTTTCTTTCCCAATCACTTAGATTAGAATACCCAAAAAAAGTACACAAGAATCTACTAAAAATCAACTCTTAAAATCCATATGATTATCTTAAGAAATCATCGAAACACCAAAAATAAAGATTACAATAAGTTATTTCAAGAAAACACTTCAAGATCTCAAATCCTTCAACTTTAATAATGAATTTGCACTGAAAATAACATGATTGGCGTGTGGGTCAATGAACCTAACTCTGTGAGAACTTAAATACCTCTTAGGATAAAATCCTTGACGAAAAACTCTCAAAGATTGCAAGAATCTTGATCGTCTTAAACCTTCCCTCTTTTTTCCTCTTTCTCTTCTTATTTCTTTTTGAACTCTCTTCTACAATCTTAAGCGTATTTGGATTTATGAAAACTGACCCAAATCAGATTTGTCCCCAAAATATTACTAAAATTCATTTTAATCTGATTGGGTAAGGAAAAGACCAAACTACCCCTCCTTAGTTCGGATGGAAAGGCCCTATCTAGAGAGGATGCACTTAAACGATCATATCTCTCTCATTCGAGTTCGAAAATTAACAAACTTGATGGCGTTGGAAAGAGGACTCTAAGATATTTCATTTTACATCTTATGGGTCTCCTAAATCATCTTGTTATAAAAATTATGGTTATTTGAAGTTGACCCAAAACTTAAGACTTATGAATTACCTGATTGAACTTTCTTTAGTTCTTTTTCGAACTCAAGGTTCTATATCTAGTGACCTGACCTTAATACTTAAGAAAATTTTAAATTTCTCGGTAAAATCTTACTCAGAACGAAGCATGGTTTGAGTCTTAGCTCAAAATATTTTCGGGGTGTTACACTAGCAACCCAATACAAATGCAAGAAGAATAAGCATAAGTAGGTCTCACAAAAATAGGCATATCAAGGATCACCATAGCAGTAGTGGTGGTTATCACAGAATGAACTGTAAGTGGAGATGATCATAGATTGATCAAAGAGAAATGGCTACATTAGTTTTTGAACTGCAATGGAAAATGAAGCATTTGGATTCATCACAAAATAAGGATAGGAGGGATGGAAAGACAAAAAAAGAGAAAGGGAGTACAAACAAAGACAAATTGTTGTGGTCAGGGATAAGTGGTGATGCAACAGCTACCACTAGTAGTGAATGAGAGAAACAACGAGGAAGATAGTAAGGAGAGGGAAGGTCTGGAGAATGATCGCAACACCTCTAGGACTACACAGTAGAAGCAACTCTATCAAAGGCATTATCAACATATGGTGGAACAACAAAGCAAAGAATACCACTCATAGATACCTCCCTGAAATCACCCCTATTATTGTGTGATGGAAATTATGGAAAACAAGGTGCAACAAGAAATATAAGCATAAATATATCAATATTTATCGAATATGCTATCATGGTTGTATTCCAAGTGAAAATCTCAATGGGGTAGAAATTTAACACTATAAACTGGAGTTGGTCATGGCTGAAGGTTTGTCAGGTAGCTGAATCCTACAAACCATGACTCAAGAGCACTATAGTGAAATGAATCAAATCAGAAGCTAACAAATGGAAACTCAACACGGATGATAATTTTATTTCTCTATTGACAAAATAGGGATTGAAGAAGTTGTTAGGACTAGAAATGGATAAATGGTCATGGACTTTGCATCACCAATTCATTTACACACTAACAACTACTTAGAAACTCTTGCAACCATACATGGTACCCTATGGTGTTTTAATCAACATTGTCACAACTTTACTTTTGAACTGGACTCCCTACTATTGTTAATATGATTCTTAGCCTTTATTAGATTCTGTGGAAGCTACACAAGATTATTAATAAGATTGAGAAAAAGGTGGAGCTCCACGGTATCACGGTACAACAATATTGCTATAAAGAAGGTAATACAATTAGATTCCCTTGCGAAGTATGCTAACAATGTCACCAACAATGAACTGTTCCTCCCGTAAGATGATCTCCCTCAAGAAACTAAAGGTGCACTCTGAATAGAAAGACTTCAAATGCCTTAATTTAGGATCAAACCTAAGAAGCATTCAAATTGAATTTTCGAAACCCCTTAAAATTGTGAAGGAAGTGCTACTAGAGGGTCCATCATTCAAGCTACAGAGTAGCCCTCCTCCCCCTCCCAATGTGTATGCACATCTTGTGTCAATAAGTTGTTTGTTAATTAACCCAGGGTCTAGGTCAATGTCCTCCTTGGATGTATTCATTGCTTAGTAATATACAGGGTAGGGGTCTATGCCAAATCCTCTACCACCTAGGGAGCTCATATCATGGGTGATAGAGTTGAAAAATAATAATATAAAATAACATAAAATAAAATTTCAATTATAAATGATTGAGGGGATATCAAATTAAAATTTTCAATGCCAAATGGATATATATATATATATAATCAACCTTTGCCTTGGTTTTCATAGTTCATACAAAATTATCAATGCTAATCAAAATTTAATTAAAAGCTTGACGGTACAAAACCTTGATAATATATATGTATTATATTTGTTATTTATTGTCATCTAAAATATAAAATTATATTTACTCAAATGTCTTTGACTAAGAAAATTGATTCCTTTGTGGCATCTTGAACACTCCTTTTTGGTAACAAAGTAGGAACCACTCAAAGTGCGCTCTTATACCCTAGTATATATATATAAATATCTGCTGCTAGTCACATCTACTATTACATCTCAAGTTACTTCATCAATTAATCGATTTGTGGTCTCTTAAGTCTGATTTTTATTCCTCCGTTTGTTTGAGGTGTTGAATCACTGTAAGTAAGGTATTAATCTGGTAATTGATTTCTATTTCTTTTATTTTTTCTATTTCGCATGTTAATTTTGCATTCATTAAATTCATTACTTTATGTGAATCTTTTTGTCAATTCTGAACATCGATATCTTGTAGGAGGAAGGGGTGTATACCTCTAATTTTTGAATTTTGAATACCCTCAAGTTTGAGGGTTTTTAATTCATGTTCCCAAGTTTCTTTTTTAAAAAAAATTAGTGTATGAGATTTAATCAAATTTAAAACTTGATATCTTTTTTATGTGTATATAATTTTTGGTTAAGAATATAGTAATCGATAAAAGAAGGAAAATGTTGATTTTGTGATGAATCAATAATCTATATACCTAAGATTTTTTGTAGACTTTTGACTCTTTGTTGTAATTATAGATCCCACAAAGTTATCAATGCAGCTTTGGTGAATCGTTGAATTTTTTATAATCTTTAGTTAGAGATATGAGATCTTTTGGGGGAAATATAATAACTAATAAGAAATTATTCATGGGTTGAAGATTCGAGAATAAAGAATAAATTGATTAAAAAAAGTGTTTTATCTATTCATATACTTATTTGGTGTGAATTTAAATTATATAAGTTAATGAATGGGAATATAATAAAGATTATAGTGTCTCTGTGTTCAATGTTCCTTTTTCATACGCTTGGTTACTACATATTTCTTTTTCATCCTGCTTATTTTTCATTCGCTCATTTTCCTTTAGTTTAATCTTTTTTGTTGTAGTATTATTTTCTTACTCTCAATTGCCTCCTCTCCAGGCCTCAGCTGAATTTGCATCTTGTGCGATCTATACCAATGATAATTACTTAGATCATACAATTTCACTATTTTAATATTTATTATTAAACTAGGGATAAGACACAAGTACCCCCTAGACTATGACTGAAATCTCAGATACACACTTAAACTTACTAGGGTCCTATTACCCTGTTGAACTAATTTAAAATGGAATAAAAACACCACAAACATTGACATGACATAACGAGTGTGCACACTCTCTTGAAAGCAAGTAATAAGTGCACAAATTGGACAAATGTCATTTTTTGATTGATGACTTTATAATTAGTTAGTACACATAATTATTGATATTAAAACTTATATATATTCATTTTTTTCTTTGTAAAATATTTATTTTAATTTCTTTCTTACTTTAAGCTTTTTTTTTATTTAATTTATCGTCTTTTCACGTTTAATTATTTTTTAAAATATAATTTAAAAGTGTCTTTTAATTTTTACGTTTTAATTTTTTTATGTTTTATTTGATTTTCCAAACTAACATATTTTAAATAAAAGATATTTGGAATTTAATTTGAAATCAAATTAAAATGAAAGATAAAGAAAATAAAATCAATTGAAAAACAAAAGAGAAAAAACAATGAATGAAAGTAAGAAAAATAAGTTTCGACACTAGGTAAAAAAAATGTGTATTAAATTAATTTAAATACAAGATAAAGAAACTAAGAATATTTTTTATTTTAAAAAGATAAAAAATATATATATTTACACACGTGACAGCGCGAGTGTGTACAAACACAGCCAAGTTGGATGATTGAAGGTGCCACGTCAACACAAAAGGTGCACAAAAATATGAAAAAATGAGTTGGGGGGTGGGGTAATAGGACTCTAGTTAAATTTAGGTCTGTCTCTGAGATTTCAGTCATAGTCTAGGAATGGTACTTGTGTCTTATCCCATTAAACTATTTTGTTCATTTAAGCTTATATTATATCAATAATAATGACATTATATGCTGAAAGTTCTCTGTATATTTTGGAGGTGTCAATGGTAGTAAATGGTAATAGAAATAGAGTGATTTTGTAGATTCAAAATCACTAACTGATAGTCCATACAATAAAATAATAACTAGTACCACTTTTCAACTACAACTGATTACTCCATCTATTCTGCAAGCTAGGTTTAACTCTTCTTCAATCTCTCCTGCTCTAGTAAACCTACACCGGAATAATTCTTCTCCACCTTATGCTTAAATCTGGAACCTAACATTACCATAATATTCACTCTTTATACTTTTTAGATATATGTTTGTTGGTCAAATTTAATCTAGCGGTCTATGAAGTTGGTGAAATTATGAAAATCAAGGCTAGTATCTCCAAAAAAAACAAAACACGTTGTGTATTTTTTTTTCTCATTTGCTTGACTCTTGATTGAATGAGTTATAATATAAGTGTATTTGAATCTTAGTGTTTTCTATGTCACATCTCCTATACAATTCAATTGATACAAATCTTAAAGTGGGATATAAATCAAAGATGAAGAATAACAATGACATGGGCGAGACAGAAAAAAGTTTGAATGATGTTGAAAATGAGAGCAAGTTTATTGATGACAAATTAGAAGGTGGTGCAGTTGGAGATGAACGGGATCTGCATGATAAATTGTCAGAAGGAAGGAAATACGATAGGCCTAATTCTAATAAAGTTCAAGAGCTTGTAGCCTATGTATCATTCCAATCTTTTGTATTTTTTTAAAAATTTGTT
>NW_006239355.1:56339-57562 GCF_000226075.1 Solanum tuberosum
ATAGTCCATACAATAAAATAATAACTAGTACCACTTTTCAACTACAACTGATTACTCCATCTATTCTGCAAGCTAGGTTTAACTCTTCTTCAATCTCTCCTGCTCTAGTAAACCTACACCGGAATAATTCTTCTCCACCTTATGCTTAAATCTGGAACCTAACATTACCATAATATTCACTCTTTATACTTTTTGGATATATGTTTGTTGGTCAAATTTAATCTAGCGGTCTATGAAGTTGGTGAAATTATGAAAATCAAGGCTAGTATCTCAAGAGAAACAAAACACATTGTGTATTTTTTTTCTCATTTGCTTGACTCTTGATTGAATGAGTTATAATATAAGTGTATTTGAATCTTAGTGTTTTCTATGTCACATCTCCTATACAATTCAATTGATACAAATCTTAAATTGGGATATAAATCAAAGATGAAGAATAACAATGACATGGGCGAGACAGAAAAAAGTTTGAATGATGTTGAAAATGAGAGCAAGTTTATTGATGACAAATTAGAAGGTGGTGCAGTTGGAGATGAACGGGATCTGCATGATAAATTGTCAGAAGGAAGGAAATACGATAGGCCTAATTCTAATAAAGTTCAAGAGCTTGTAGCCTATGTATCATTCCAATCTTTTGTATTTTTTTAAAAATTTGTTTATATTAATTTCAATTTTGATAATTTGTTTGTCCCTTTGGTAGCAGCGCTTTCAAAGATAATCCACATCCCGACGAAAATGCAATACTGAAACTTGGAAAGAAATTGTCCGTGGACAAAAATCAAGTCAAATTTTGGTTTCAGAATAGAAGAAACCAAGCGAAGGTGATGCATTATATTGCATTTTTTTCAGGGTGTGGATTTTCTTTAAAACCACTGCTACCATAGGGACAAATCAATGATAAAAATTGAAACTAATATAACCAAATTTTAGAAAAATACAAAATATTGAAGAGATACTTACGTTTCAAGCTCTTGAACTTGGTTAGCATTGTATGTTTTTCTTATTGATGATTTATCATGCAGAGAATCTAGTTCATATCCAATTCTTATTGATGATTTATGATGCAGAGAATCTAGTTCATATCCACCGGCCTCGAGGCGTCGTGCCCCGAGTCCCCCTCCCACTGGCCTCAAGGTGTCGTGCCCTGAGCCCCTCCGGCCTCGAGGCGTCGTGCCCCGAGGCCATCCACCCCCGCCGCCCCGGCCTCGAGAATTCGTGCCCCG
>NW_006239355.1:57815-59850 GCF_000226075.1 Solanum tuberosum
GCCTTCCGACCTTGAGGCGCCGCAGCCCGAGGCCCCCCCATCCCCTTGCCCACCTGTCTCGAGGTTCTTGGGGTGTATGGTTGTTGGAACTAGACAAGAATGGGAAAATGGGATTTATTTGGGTAGGTCTTAAATTATTTGGGTGGGTTTTTAATTATCCGGGTCGGATTATTTAATTGGAAATAAAAATTAAATAAAGTTTTGATAGATTGTTAAGATCGTGACACGTGTCCCTCTATTAGTCCAAAGGGTATACACGCTCTAAAAATTATACGGTAGGAAGCGTTCTAAAAATATAATGAGGGGTATTTAGATATCATTTACGAAAGTTCGGGATATATTTATCCTTTTTCCCTTGATTTAATATCACTTTTGCCATTGGTCTTCCTTGAGTTCACATTTCTATATTTCTCTTAATAGTAGAGACAATTTTCAACATTTCAACATGGCCGCTTAGTGCCAATACAATGTTAATTGAGGGCAATTTAGACTTTAACTTATATAAGGTTATTATCTGTCTTTATTCTAATCTGCCACCTTTACCTATTGTTGTTCAGCCACGTATCTATCTTCACTGTAAAACATATTCTCACTTTGATTTTGGATTCACTCTTTCTGCCTCTCTCCTCTCCAAGATTGAGTATTCAGTCTCCAAGAATAATAGTAAGTTTTTATGATTTTTTTTCCCACTATGGATGTGCCTGAAAGAGCTAAAATCTGTTAAATATTTAAAAAATCAATCCGAATGTTCATTAATCTGCTCATTTTAGACTAATTATCTGTAAATCGCACACTAACTACATCTATTTTAAGCCATAATTTACCGGAATTTTCAATTTAGAGAGACAAGAAACGGCAATAGGCAACACTTTATTGGGTGTCAAAGGTTCCTAAATATTAACCTATGTAATTATAGTTGATGAGCTCATGACCATAAATCCCAAGAAATAACTTGCCTTTGAAGCTTATTATTTTATCAGTCAAAAATACTGATTTAAATGATTACGAGAATGCTTCATATAGTTGGTTTCAAGTATTAAAGTGATTGTATATTTATGCAGACTACTCGATTCTGTTTTTGCTTTAATTGAGACAGAACTTGATGTGAGATGTGAATGAAACGGCTAAATTGTTAATAAAAAAAATATTAGTTGTAAATATTTGAGCTTAGGCCTCTGTTCTCCTAATGTTTGCCTTCCTGATAATGTGGGTATAGTTGTAAAAAAATTAGATGTGCTGGCGTGCATATATATACTAGGCACTTCTACAACTGAAGTGTTTGTTGTTGCTCTTTCGGAGTTTAAGTTAGTATTTCTTCCTCTGTTATTTACTTGTTTCCCTATTATTTACTTTTATTTGTTCACCATTAAGTTCCCTCATTCCATTTTCAGCTTTTTATAAGCTAATAATCTACATTTTGTTGTTCAATTTTCTAATCGTGGTCAAGTTTCAAGACACAGTTATAGCCAACATCTGTGTCAGACATTCAAGGTAGAGTTTGTATTAGTCTTAGTTATTGTTGATGAAGTTGGTATCTAAGAAGGGAATATTTGCTCCGTATTGGTAGAATACAAAAATGAAGAAGTATTCAAAAAGACTGCTACTACACATGATGGTAAGTTTTAAAAGGAGATAAAAAGTTAGGCATCAGCAACACGTCGTGTAAGGTTCCTTCCAGATATTGAGGGTCGAACCTGATTTGCACACATATTTCGTTTGATCGTGAAGTTTTGAAAGGAGATTTTGGTAATGAATAATTTGAAAATTATTAATCCACTTGCTTGATTGATGAAACTATTTGTTTTGTTTTTGCTTCATTTGTAAATTTTGATAGTGTGATATTGTTTTAAGACAGAAGGTTCCTATTTCACTTTATTCTTTTGTTGGATGTTGGAGATATTTTCCACTGACTTCATGTTTGTTTTGACAAAAACTACAGGAGTCCAGCAAGTAGACTACATGAAACACTTGTCATTTTTGTCATATATATATATATATATATATATATATATATATATATATATATATATATATA
>NW_006239355.1:61125-63221 GCF_000226075.1 Solanum tuberosum
TTTTTTAAGGACAATTTGGTAAACATTTCAAAGTCTTTATCTATTTCTTAAACTCCGTGCCCGGTCAAATGTTGCCACATAAAATGGGACGGAGGGAGTATATATATTGTAATTATACTGCCATAAATATAAAAATGTATCACTATAAATATGTTTTTCCCCTGCTTCAATAGTTAAATAAAAAACAGCAGCACCAATTTTGACAGTGTTGGGCCTATGCCACTATTCCCCTAGTAGTACTAGACAGGGTAGTGCCCGTGCAAGGCATGGGCATTAGAAGGCATCATTAGATAATTATTAACATAATGTGTTTTGTGGAAATGTTGTACAAGGAATTAGCTAGGAGGGGGGATAAACAAATATTAACATGGTATTTGAAATGAGCTCACAAAAGGAGGTTGCTCCTCCATTGTCTGTGTGTAAAATAGAAGAATTAAGATAATAGTGTGTTTGGGAGCATTGTACAAAGCTTTTGAAGCATTTATGACAAACCCAAAAGTCAGCTGTTCTTGTCCCCGTAAGATGTGAAAGATAATTGTGACATAATGCAAGTGTAGAAGAGTTTGATGGTAAGTGATACATTAGAATAGATTAGGAAGTTAAGGTACTTGTTTTTCCCAACAAAAGTCAGAAGTAGCTGCTGCCAAAAAAGGGTTGGATAACCTAGAGAAAATTATATAAGCAAGCGATGGGAAAACAGTCGTCTATGAAAATTGAGGAACAATTTATCTGTGGCTATGAGAGAATTTAGCTACATACTGGACATGGGATATGCAGCTCTTTGGAAGTGTTGCATTCTATCAGCTTGTAGTAAAAAGACTAAGGTGATATGTGACATGAAAACAGTTTGAAGTAAGATGATGAAAAGGTGGAAACAAAAGCAACAAGGAAGCAATTTATTTTCAATGTTTAACTTGTACATCCTATTCAGTACTACTCTTGTCATCATTGAGAGTAAGGTTATGATATACTCTCAGGCATCCTCTGTTATCAAGAGCATCAATGTATAAGTACCTTATGATTATTTCACCAAAAAAAAAATCATCACAAATATAAATTAAGGGATACTAAAACTATACAATAACTCTCAGGACTAATTGAAGAGTAAACTAAATATGAACATCTAATCTACTGAATTGACAAGTTAATTACATAAATTGGCCACATTCTGTTAAGGGGTGTTAAAGACGTCAGAAAGCGGAAGCAGAGATTCATACCAACCATCACCATACAGTATTGTGTCTTTAAGATGTTGGGAAGACAATTTTGCAAGCTGCTAAATAGGAAAGTATACATCAAATATGTTGATCTCATTGGAAAAGCTTGCATGTATACATGAAAATAAAGTTATACATGTATGTATAAAATTATCGCGGAGCATTCTTATCATCTATAAATATTTGAATGTTCTCCAGTTCTACTGGTAGCTGTAGACTCGGAGTAGAACCTAAACAACGAACTCGTGTTTGGCATAAAACTAAGTATGGGTCATGAAAATAAACCTATCACTTATAAGCATAGATGTATATAAAAATAAAAGTGATTCTCACTTCGTACAGGTTGAATTTTGGGTGGTGGGGTGTATGTATGTTTTGTTATTGAAGATGAGTTGTGGTTTTCTGTTGCTGATTCAGTGAACGGTAACAATCATTATCCGAAATGAACATACAGGTATAAGAAGTGATGTTGACTTCCGAAACCATTTTACAAGAATTAAGCTATTTTCTTTGTTTTTGTGTGTGAGCCCATAAATATTTTTGTGACATATTTTGGGAAATTTAGGAGCCATTTCACAAATTATATGATTTTCTCAGTTTTTCGTGTGTTAACTAGTTATCCCATAATTTGGTGATACGGCTTTTGGATGATGTTTTTGTAAAATATTTACGGAACACTTCATAGGTTGGAAAGTGCATGAAGCCTCACCTTTGCATTGCTTTTGGGCATTTAGGATCCATTTTACAAGAATTAAGCAATTTTCTGCCTCGAGGCACCGCGCACTGACCCCCCGCCACCCCCAAGTCAAGGGGTCGTGCCCCAAGGCCCCTACCCTCGGCCTCGAACCCAGAAGTCCCCACTCCGTTCCCCCGGCCTCA
>NW_006239355.1:64808-73893 GCF_000226075.1 Solanum tuberosum
CCCCCCTGACCCTCCTCATTAATAGACCTTACACCATGTAAACTGGTGGCACAAATAGCAAACCAATGGATTCATTGAAGTGAAGAAATCAAGAAAACGGAGAAGAAGCAGTAGAATCAGTATTGCTTGGGCGACTAGGAATTGAAGAAGTGTTACAAGGGTAAAATGAAATTCTGGGATTGGTATCTGAAAATTGCAGTTGTTTCGGCCATGATTGGAGGTTCCATGGAGGTTTTCATGATTAAGACTGGATTTTATGATAAAGTCACTGTTCTAGAAGCGGAAAAGAGAGCCTGGGAGAATTCTCCTGAAGCCAAGGCTGTTAGAGACGCTCTTATTCCATGGAGATATCAGGATGCTGACGCAAGAAAGGATTCTTAGCTCTGTCACTTCGGTTAGAGAATTATAAGGCAACTCAGGGATTGGCTTTGAAGAAAAATTGACCTGACGTAGTGCTTTTTTGGGCTTGCTCCTATTGATATTTCTCATCAAATGTTTATTGAAGAGAGTGTTGCAACTTACAATTGATTGTTTCATCAACTTGGTGGTCACTTCCTTGCTCTATCAAGACTAGTACTTTGCTTTCCTGGATCTGCATGGTTAAGAGAAGCAATCAGTTGCACCTCTGAGAAAAATAGAGAAAAATAGTGGACTAGATAGCCATTTTGAGAAGAAAAAAAACTACTATCACAGATAGAGGAAATGTTGGCATCATAGCCTCTTTAGTTATTACAAGAATACATGCCCAGATAGGAATCAATTACCAACAGAGAGCTTTTGTTTGAAATCTCTACTATGCACTCAACATTAATCTATACTAACACTAAATCTTAAAGAAATGGCAGCAAAGGAGCAATATGTTTGAAGCAAGAATCCTAGTAGCAAAAACATACTTCTAGCTGTAAATGATTCTCAAGCCAAAGATTTCATTGATAAACAAAAGACTCAATCCATTATATGCTTAAACGAGGGACTCAAAGAGTGATTAAAACACTCAATCGAAGTAAGACAGATCAGCCTATGTGATGAAGATCCACAAACGAGTAAACCAAAATACATAGCAGATTCATGAGATACTTAGACAAACAGTGAACTAAGACTGGAAATCAAAGCAAAGAAACAACTAGACATTGATCATCTGGAAAGAAAATTCAAAAGATGATCCTAATTCATACTGCATTAAGCAACATATAGAGATAGTAATATTTCTCAAATTGCTATTAAAAAAAAATAACAGCTATTTGCCAAACTTAAACCAGAAACAGATCTACCACTATTTAACTAAACAGAGAATTAACTGGAAAAAAATGAAGCATAAAAGGAGAAAATGGTTACCTTTTTCGGGACAGCAATTGGGATGAGACGAAGTTTCCACCGCTGAAATGGTGGCTGGACTCCCACGAACAAAGAAGCTTGATACAGCCGAATAAGAAAATGCTTTCATTAGCTATATGAAAACCCCCCTCTGTTTTAGATGATTAAGATTTTTTGTGTTTTTCGATGGTCAAATCCGTGAAGGAAGGAGGGTTAAGAGGGAGAAAATGGGTGGATTTTGTGGGGGAAAAGGGAGGTGTTCAAATGTCTGTCTATCTAAATAAACACATAGCAATCATATGCACTTAAAATTAATCTATACAAACACTAAAACTTAAAGAAATGGAAGCAAAGGAGCAACATGTTTGTAGCAAAAATCATAGTAGCAAGAACATACGTTTATCTGTTAAGGATTCTGAAGCCAAAGATTCCATCGATAAACAAAAGATTCAATCCATTATTTGCTTAAACGACTCAAAGAAAGACAGATCAGCCTATGCAATGAAGATCGACAAACGAGTAAACCAAAATACACAGCAGATTCATGATATACTTAGACAAACAGTGAACTAAGACTGCAAATCAAAACACTGATTATAATAATGGGAAAATAAACAACAAAGACATTAAGCATCTGGAAAGAAAATTCAAAAGATGATCCTAATTCATACCACATTAAACAGTAGAGACAGTAATATTTCTTAAACTCACTACTAAAAATAAACAACAACTATTTGCCAAACTTAAACCAGAAACAGAGAATTAATTGGAAAAAAAAAATGAAGCAAGAAAGGAGAAAAGGGTTACCTTTTTCAGGACAGCAACGAAGATCCCACCACTAAAACGGTCGCTGGACTCCGACGAACAAAGAAGCTTGATGCAGCCAAAGAAGAAAACGTTTTTCCTATAAAAAAATCCTTAAATCTCAGATGCTCTATTAGCTATCTGAAAACCCTCGCTCTGTTTTAGATGATGAAGAATTTATGTGTTCAAAAAAGGGGTTTTGTAGGAAGAAAATGGGTGGATTTTGGGGGTTAAAAAAACAACGGTCGGAAATTATTGTAAGAGACGAGTTCAAATTTTGGAAATTCCTTGGAGGATAGGATTCCTAACAAATTTGAGTCGAAAACTGAAGAAGGACATTGGGATTCCTTCTTAAAGTGTGATTCTTTAGGCTTGTTACTCCATTTATTACTATGAATGAAATAAACAATGATATATAGGAATAATGGTCTGAAAAATATTTAATTTTGGTCAGATTTGTTGTTGCGATACTAAACTTTCATAAGGACCTATTACTTCCCTAGACTATTTAATACCTTATTTTTTACCCGAACTATTTAATAATGTATTTTAAAGGTATATATGTGCTCATGTGGACACATTACTATTTATAATTTTGCATTATTTTTTATGTCCACGTGGGAAAATATATATGTTTAAAATACGATATTAAATAGTCTAGGGAGGTAATAGGTCCTCATGAAAGTTTAGTATCGCAACAGCAAATCCGATCAAAGTTGAGGTATTTTTCATACCCTTATCCCCTACATTTAAAAAAAATATAGAAGGTAAAAAAAAAAAGGAAAAATTACCTAAATACACCATTTATTTTACTATATTCTCTAAAATTCTTTACTATTTGGGAAAATTACAAAAATCCCTACTCTCTCATATTCTTGGATACATCACTCTTATGGGATATATTGGGATAGGTGTGTTTTGTATCAACAAAGGTAATGTATCGGGACCGTTGAGTGAAATATCGGGACAGGTGTGTCTTGTATTAACAAAGATAATGTATCGGGACGCGATGTATTGGACGTTGAGTGATGTATCTGAAATCGAGACGTATGTATCGGGACATTGAGTGATGTATCCGAAACCAGAACGCGATGTATATAGTGAAGTATTCGAAATCCTTAAATTTTAAGGAATTTTTTGTAATTTGAAAAAGAGTAGGGATATTCGCGCGATGTATTCGACAGTGAGTGATTTATTCGAGCAGCAAGGTCAGTGTTACTATTAAGGTTGCGCGAAGTGCCGCGTGAATTAAGGTTCAGCTGCGCGACTGCGCACGTTACTTCAGAATTCTTTAAGTTTTCTCTTCTTTTCGCGTTTAAGGAGGCGTGTTTATGCCTTTTCCTCGTCCCAAAACCACAACCCACGACTATTAATTTCTCCACAAAAGTCAAAGTCAATTAGTTTTCATTATTTCAACCCTCTCATTCTCAAAAATATATATGCTCAAGAACTTTAAGAAATAGAAAAGCTAGGGTTTCAAGGTTTCCAAGCAAGTTCTTCTTCAAGCTTCTTTAAGAATCTTGCTCGTCCAGATATGTAAGGCGACTCATAGTGTTGGACTAAGTTTGTCCTCAAGCCCTACATCTACCTTCAATCATAAAAAGTAATGTTTAGGGTTCTACGCAAAGTTCCTTGAATTCTGAATTCGGTCTGATTCCTTAATCATTGAAATTACAAGTTTTTTGTATTTTAGAGGGAAAAAAAAGAGTAGTCCTTTTGACTTCGGATTCAAAGCAAATGCCTTCCATCTATAAAAGTATTAACCCGTTTAAAATGTTCCTTTCCTTGTAGAATTGATATGGCTGCTTTAAAACCTCACCATTGAAAGGACATTGATTCTAAAATAGTTAGCGGTCATTTGGATCAACTTATTTTTAGATGTTTTTGACTTTTAAGTACTTCATTAGTTTTGAAGGTGTTTGGAAAGGTTATATTTAAAAGTCAAACACTTCCGTAACTAGAAAAATGCTTAAAAGCCAAAAGTACCTAAAAATAAATTAATCCAAACAGCGATATAAATAGATATGATGATATGATCGGTATCAAAAGGCTTGTTTTCGACCTTCTACCCCCCTAGAATTTACGACATCTTTTTCTTGAGGTCCTCAACCTACAGTATCCACCATATACAAACATTCAGGCTCTTCTGATTTATTGGCTTTAGGAAAACATGCTTGGTAGGCTCTGGACTCCTTTGGTGCGACTAAAGGGAAAAGATGGCCTGGCCAGACTGCTCAGATTTGACGTTTGGTGTGTGTATTGCAGTATTTCCACCAAATTGGTTGCATTACTTGTAAAGATCATGCCAGCCATGGAAATTTTCTAGAAACTTCAAATAGAGGCGTAAAAATTAGACGTTATATGGAGACTGCAACTACAACATGAGATACACTGATTTAGACAAGAAAAAGGAGGATCTTTCCAGCTAAATCAATCATTACCTCAGTAATGACACCTCTATAAGACAAAGGAAGTGAAATGTGCTTAGTTCATTATTTCATACAACAGTTTAGAAATTTACTATATCTGACACAAGATAATCAACAAATGCACCAGATGATATGTATTTCACATATCCACAAAGCACTTCCCTTTGGTTCTCACTTCTCAACTTGTCACTTGAACTAAAACTGTCCCAATTAGTCTTTCTTGTCGACGTCAGCCTCAGATTTGACCACAGATTCAGCAGCAACCGTCTCTGAAGGACCATCAGCACCAGCCTCGGAACCTTTTGATGGACCATCATCTTCCAATGGCTTGGCATTCCCTGAAGCATCACCCTCGGCTGGCTTAGCTTCACCATCAGTTCCTTCAACAGATCCGTCATTAGCTTCCCCATCATTTACTGGCACTGCCTGCTTCACAGTCCCAACTTTGACGTATTTGCTCATGAATTTGTACTCCCAATCTTGCAAGGCATCAAGCTCAAATGCACCAAGGCCAGAAATATCCCCTGTGAGATCTTTTTCCTCAAAGGACAGCTTGGCAAGAGCTCTACTAGCATCCTTTCCAGCAAACAATGCATAAGGTCCCCCAGGTCCATAGAACATTCTGCAGGAACACACACATTAAACACCAAGATGACAAGTCCTCAGCATTTCATAAAGCTTAATGGTTGATTATGATATGTTAGGTTTACATTTGAGTAAGGAACTTATTCAGACTCGTATCAAGATATTTGATCCATCAGGTGATAAAGTTGTGGATGAATTTAATGTTACATGACTTTACTGGATGTAAATAAAATTAGATAAACAACAAACTGAATATGTTTTCTGTCTCCTCAAAACCACAACAAAATAAGAATGAATACATTAGTTAAGAAGACTAGTTGATTACTATCCAAACGGTGATGAACTGATGATAGCGAAGCTGTTTGAATTAAACATGGAGAACTCGAGCCACTTGTCTAAGAATTACACACAGGTCACCTTTGCTATCTTGAGGAATTGAACCTAAGACATTATAAGCCCTTACGACCACTCTCGTCCTTCAACTAGAATCGCCACCTAACCAACAGAGTTGCACACTTAATGGACATTCGAGAACATCGGGGAAAAGAATGTTAATACTAGTGATATTACAAGTATTAGCATTAAGAGTAGTTAGTTACAATTAGTTAGTTATGAGAAATTCCAGAAGTTATTTATACTACTAAGTTAGTTAGCTGTTCAGTTGGATTAGTTGTATATATATATCAGTGTACAACACAATAGAAAGATAATACAATCATTCAATAATGAAAGCTTCCTCTCTTCACTTCTAAACATCTCTGTATTTCTGCTCTCTATCTTCTCTTCTTTTGTAAAGAGTTCATCAAGAGCTCATTGCTTAGTTTCTATTTTCGCTCATTCTTCCAAAGAGAACTACATGGTATCAGAGCTTTCAAGCTGGACATTATTTGCTTGATAGTGAATATTCCGCAAGATCAGTATTGAAGTGTATCAGATCTTTGAAACAATTCAAGAAATGGGGTCAAATTCTGCAGATTCTCAGCCTTCAAACCTTGGTAGAAATGGTGTATCCATAGCTGGAATTGATCATAATCACCCTTTGTTCCTTCATGCCTCTGATGTAAGTGGAATCCAAATTATCTCCTTCCAATTAACTGGAGTAGAGAACTAGAAGTTTGGTATAGATCAATGAAAATTGCATTATTGGGGAGGAACAAGTTGGGGATGGCTGATGAGTCATGTAAGAAAGAAAATTTTCCAGGGTTAGAGGGTAATTGGGAAAGGGTTAATGCCATTGTCTTGTCGTGGATCATGAACTCTATATCTAAGAATCTTTTAGGAGGCATCATGTATGCATCTAATGCTAAAGTGGTGTGGGATGATTTGTATGAAAAATTTAATAGGATGGATGGATCAAGAACCTTTAATCTTCACGAAGAAATTGCAACTCTCAGTCAGGGTACCAGTTATGTGTCTATGTTTTACTCTAGGCTCAAGGGGTTATGGGAAGAGTTTGAAGCTCTAGTTCCTGCACCAGGGTGTGCGTATGAAGGATCTAATGAGTATGTCCTACATCTTCAAAAGCTAAAGTTGTTTCAGTTCCTCATGGGTTTAAATGACTCATACTTGCAAGCAAGAAGTCAGATCCTTATGATGGATCCAGTGCCAGCGTCAATCAGGCGTATTCTATGATTCTTAGTGATGAAAACCAGAAGTCAGTTGTGTCAAATGCAGGTGTGTTGGGTACTACTCCTGCAAATTTACAAGGTGTGCAGGGGTCATTTGATACTGTAATGTACTCAAGAATGAATGGGAATCAACAAAGATTCAAGAGAAAATATAATCTATTTTGTGACCTTTGTAAACTAAAAGGCCACACAAGAGAAAACTGTTTCAAGATTATTGGCTACCAGCAGGATTCTAAGTTTAAAAAGAAAGGAGGGAACAACTCAGCCTATAATGTGGTTACTGAAGTTGGGGATGATGTGAGATCAGGTGGGCAGTTTCAGGTGAATCAGAACACTAATTACACTGGAATTGCAGGAACTGAGTCATTGGTATATGATAAAGGACAATATTCAGGAACTAAGCCTTCTCAACAAAGTGAACTGGAGTCATGTACCTTAATGAAAGAGCAATATAGTCAAATCTTGCAGTTTCTCAAAAAGAAGTCAGAAGCTTCACATTGTGCAAATGTGGCAGGTATGAACATTGCACTTGTAGCTCATACAGGAAATCTAGAGTGGATAGTAGATACAGGTGCTACCAACCATATGGTAGTTGATCTAAGTTTACTGGATAGTCGGTCCATATTCAAAGTTGAAAATCCAAAGAAAGTACACCTTCCTAATGGTAATGTAGCCTTGATTACACATTTAGGTTCAAGCCAAATAAGTGAAAGAGACACAGTGTCTGGAGTTTTTTACATCCCTCAGTTTATAAGAGGTTGATAGGAAAGCTACTCTATCTTACCATGACCAGACCAGACATATCATTTCGGGTACAAAACTTAAGTCAATTTCTCCAACATCCAAAAAAGACACATATAGAAGCAGCTCTGAGAATTTTTAGATACATAAAAGGTTAGCCTGGTCAATGAGTCTTATTATCAAGCACACAAGATAACAACATTTCAGCCTACTGTGATGCAGATTGGGCATCATGCCCTCTCACAAGGAAATCTGTAACTGGATACTTTATTAAATTGGGTGATTCTAAAGTCTCTTGGAAATTAAAGAAACAGTCGACTATTTCCAGAAGTTCAGCAGAAGCTGAATACATGAGCATAGCCACTATTGTGACTGAGGTTATCTGGATAATAGGCCTCATGAAGGACCTAGGAATTGAAGTACAGAAGCCAGTGAATGTCTTCACAGATAGCAAAACAGAAATCCTACTTGCAGCTAATCCAATTTATCATGAAAGGCCTAAGCACATTGAGATCGATTGCCATTTTATAAAGGAGAAGATTGTACAAGGACTAATATCATATATTATTATAAGTGGGAAGAATCTAAGTAAAAAGTTGAATTACAATTTTATCCCTACATTAAATTAAAATTTTAAAAAATATTTAATAAATTAAATAAATTTGACATGATAGTTAATGCATACAATATTTTTTTCATCTTCCTCTCTAATGAATGTTTGACAATTTATTCTTTTAAGAAAACTTCTATTAAATGATAATTTAGCTGCAATAACTTATCCAACTCCCATTTAATTTTAATTTAAGCAGAGCATAATACAGGGTAAGTGTGGGGGATTATTCATCTTCTAATAGTCAGTTTACTTTTCAGTTTAAATGGTTTTTGGCTTTTGATCTTCCTCTGGTAATACTAATAATTATGTATAATTTCTTATATCTTTTATTGCGGTACATAAATGAATAATTTATACTTTACCTCTTCTTTATGTTAGAGTTTTTCCTCTATAAAAACTATTGACCCTTCTCATTTGAACTTGCTATAATCCATACCTAAATTTGCATTGCATAGCACCATTTGGACGGGTACGTAATCTATTTTTTTTTTCATGTTAAATCAGTTTTGCGTTCAATTTATGTTTAACATTTACTATTTAGGTTGTGTATTTATGTGTATATTATTTCTATGAAAAAAATATATTGTACTTAATTAGTTTCTTATGAAGTCTTTACCAACAGGAAATGTTATTGTTTTTCAATTGTTTCTTGGCATCCATATATGATAAGATGATGTAGAGATATAACCCATGTTAAATAGGTGTAGTAAGATTTATTTATTTTCCCCCTTCTTCACTTTTGATGACCAATCTCTCAAAATTTTATGATTTTGGTTGGTTAACGATCATACTATTTTTTTCTCGGTTGGAAAAAAATATGTGCTCTAGACAATTATCAAGACATGTGAGTGTGACTATAAACTAAGAAATCTATTTGACAGGTACGAAAGCATGATAGCCTTGTGCTTAGCACCAAACTTTTGTTTGATATATCCCCTGTATTCTCCAATTTAAACTTTCAATTTGATCTC
>NW_006239355.1:73993-87359 GCF_000226075.1 Solanum tuberosum
ATGACATTATAGCTATAAATATACAGTTGAATAATAAAAATAATAATAATATGGGATACACGTGCAAAGCACGTGTCCAGATACTAGTGTACAAAATATATACCAACACAAGAGCAGCCGGCTGACATGCTAACCAAAGGATTGACTAAAGTTCAACACCAGTTCCTTAGTTCCAAGCTTGGAGTTCAAAACATTTTTTCACTTCCAAGCTTGAGGGGGTGTGTTAATACTAGTGATATTACAAGTATTAGCATATAAGAGTAGTTAGTTACAAGGAAAAATTACTTGGATTGGTACCTTTTAATAAATAATTACTGATTTTAGCGATATTTTTTATTTATTACCATTTATAGCAATACATAACAATACTATATTAAATCTTCAATATGTATTAAAAGTGAATTATGTATGCAATATATATGTATTATAACTGTTTTTTAAAATATAATGCCTGTTTGGTAAGAAATTGACACATTATATAATAAGTGTATTAAAATGTGTGATAAATGTATTATCCATCAATAAAAATTGTATTATATGTGAATAATAAATTGTTATTTGTAATATGTATTAAAACTGTATTATAAATGTATTAGAAGTGATCAAGTGAAAAAACAATATTATTGCTATAAATGGTAAATATTTTTTTATTGTAGTATATTTATGTAAGTTCCCAGTCAGTTATGAGAAATTCCAGAAGTTAGTTATACTACCTAAGTTAGTCGCATAATTTCTAAAAGTTGGCTTGTAAATGTGAAAATAAGCCTGAACAAATGGTGAGATTATATGCAATGCTTCCCAAACTCATTACGAAGGTCCTCATAAAGTTTTTGGATGCTCCAAGGCGTCAGATCCATGAGTTTATACACACTAAAGTGAGAAAGTCGCGTAACTCCTAAATGTTGGCTTGTAAATTTGAAAATATGTCTTAAAACGGTGGGACTATACACAATGTTTCCCAAACTCATTATGGAAGTCCTCATAAAGTTTTTTAAGAAAACATTTTGGGTTCTCCAAGGCGCCAGATCCATGGGCTAATGTACATGAAAAACCGAGAAGGTCGTGTATTTCCTAAAAGTTGGCTTGTAAATGCGAAAATATGTCTTAAAATAGTGGGACTATACACAATGCTTCCCCAACTCATTACGACGGTCCTCATAAAAAAATTAGAATTTTTTTAGGGTGTTCCAAGACGCCAGATCAATGAGCTAATACATATGAAAAACTGAGAAAGTCGCATAATTTCTAAAAGTTGACTTCTAAATTATATGCCTTAAAAATAGTGGGAATATACACAATTCTTCCTCAAATCATAATGGAGGTCCTCATAAAGTTTGTTAGGAAAAATATTTTGGGTGCCCAAGCGTGCCAAACAGTGGCGGATCCAAGATTTAGAGTCTGTGGGTGCCAAATAGACTTATCAATTAAATTAATTTTATATTTGATTAAATTATTCGTCTTTTCGATATATATCATAAATCAATCAATAAAATATAAATAATAAGATATTACACTTTTATTGAGTATTTAATCAATTAAAAGAAAAGACAAAGGAGTAATAATGTAATTAAGTTAATTTAAGTCAATAAAAATTATTTTAAAAAATAATAATAAATTGTGCCAGCTGTTTTTCCTTAAAAAACGTGTTTGGAGCCTCTTTTTTTTCTTAAAAAACGTCTGCAACAAATTTCTCAAAAAAAATAGGTACAAATGGGATTCGAACCCGCAACATCAGCCTTCTAAAGTTGCCCTCCTACCGTGGCACCACAAGCCAATTTTGTTCTGTGGGTGGACGCTTTATATTTATCTAAATATTATATATATATATATATACCTATGTATATATAGAGTTTTCGTCGAAGTTCGGGGGTGGCGTGGCACCCCCACACCTCTTCATAGATCCGCCCCTGGTGCCAGATCAACATGCTAATACATATGAAAAATCGAGAAAGTCATGTAATTTCTAAAAGTTTGCTTGTATATGCAAAATTATTCCTTAAATATGGTGGGACTATACGCAATACTTCCGCAACTCGTTATGGAAGTCTTTATAAAGTTTTTTGAGAAAAAAGTTTTGGGTGCTACAAGACGCCATATACATGGGCTACTAATACACAAAAAAAAAAAATCAAGCAGGTCGTGTTATTCCTAATAATCGACTTGTAAATGTAAAAATATGCCTTAAAATATGGAGGGACTAAATGTAATGCTTTCCCAACTCATTACAGAGGTCCTCATTAAGTTTTTTTAGAATTTTTTTTTGGGTACTCCCAGACACCTGATCCATGGGCTAATACACACAAAAATCTGAGAAAGTCGACTAGCTTCTAAAAATTAGCTTGTAAATGTTAAAATATGCCTTAAAATGGTGGGACTATACGCAATGCTTCCCCAACACACGAAAAATAGATAAAATTGTGAAAGTCCTAAAAGTTTGTTTGTAAATGCAAAAATATGTCTTAAAAATGGTGGGACTATACGCAATGCTTCCCCAACACACGAAAAATAGATAAAATTGTGAAAGTCCTAAAAGTTTGTTTGTAAATGCAAAAATATGTCTTAAAAATGGTGGGACTATATGCATTCTTTCCTAACTCATTACGGAGGTACTCATAAAATTTTCTCATAAATTTGTTTTTGGGTAAGGGCTAATATACAGGAAACCAAGAAAGTTGCGTAATACCTAAAAGTGTGCTTGTAAATGTGATAATGTGCCTTGAAATGGTTGGACTATACACATTGTTTTCCCAACTCATTACAAAGGTCCTCATAAAGTTTTTTCAAAAAATCATTTTGGGTGCTCCAAGGCTCCAGATCTAAGGGCTAATATACATGCAAATCGAGAAAGATGGGTAATTCCTAATAGTGGGCTTGTAAATGTTATAAAATGCCTTAAAAATTGAGTGTCTATATGTAATGTTTCCCCAACTCATTACGGAGGTCCTCATAAAATTTTTAAAGAAAGATACTAGGGTCCTCCAAGGCGCCATTCCAGGGGCAAATAGACACTAAAATCGAGAAAGTGTGTAATTTTTATAAGTTGGCTTGTAAATGTGAAAATATATCTTAAAAATGGTGGGACAGTACGCAAAGCTAACCCAATTCATTACATAGGTCATCTTAAAGTTTTTTCAGAAAATTATTTTAGGTGCTCCAAGGCACCAGACATTGGTTAATACACACAAAAAAATTGAAATTTTTTTTGCGTAAATTCTAAAAGTTGGCTTGTAAATGCGAAAATATGCCTTAATATGGTGGGACTATACGCAATCCTTCTCCAACTCATTACGGAAGTCCTCATAAAGTTATTTTTGAAGAAAAAAAATGGGTGCTCCAAGGCATCAAATCCATGGGTTAATATAGAAGAAAAACTGAGAAAATCACGTAATTTCTAAAAGTTTGCTTGTAAATGCGAAAATATGCCTTAAAAATAGTAGGACTATACGCAATGCTTCCCCCAACTAATTACAGAGGTACTCATAAAGTTATTTTTGAATTAATTTTTGGAAGCTGAGAAGCGTCAGATCCATGAGTTAATACATACGAAAAACTGAGAAAGTCACGTAATTCGTAAAAGTTGGCATGTAAATGCAAAAATCTGCCTTAAAATGGAGTGACTATACGCAATTCTTCCCAACTAAAGACGAAGGTCCTCATACAGTTTTTTCAGAAAAAAAATTTGGGTTCTCCAAGGCGCCAGATCCATGGACTAATATACACAAAAAACTGAGTTAGTCTAGAATTTCCTAAAAACAGAGTTGTAAATGCGGAAATATGATTTAAAAATTGTGTGACTGTACGCAATGCTTACCCACCTCATTACAGAAGTCCTCATAAAATTTTCTCAGAAAAACATTTTTGGGTGCTTCAAGGCGTCAAATCCATGGGCATTAGAAAATAAAAAATTGAGAAAGTCACATAACTCCTAAAAGTTGGCTTGTAAATGCAAAATATGCCTTAAAACGGTGGGACTATACATAATTCTTCCCCAACTTATTACAGAGGTCCACATAAATATTTTTCTGAAAATCTTTTTAGGTGCTCCAAGGTGTTTGATCCATGAGTTAATACACACGAAAAATCGAGAACGTCGCGTAATTCCTAAAAATTGACTTGTAAATGCGAAAATGTGCCTTAAAATTGTAGGATTATAAGCAATGATTCCTCAACTCATTAGTCATTACGAAGGTCTTCTTAAAGTTTTTTCAAAAAAAAAATTTGAGTTCTTCAAGATGCAAGATCGATGGGCATTAACACATATAAAACTGAGAAAGTCGCGTAATTTCTAAAAGTTGGCTTGTTATTACAAAAATAAGCCTTAAAATGGCGGGACTATACGCAATGCTTCCCCAACTCATTACGGAGATCCTTATAAAAAAATCAAATTCTTTTTGCGTTCTCCAAGGCACCACATCCAGGGGCTGATACACACAAAAAACTGAGAAAGTCACGTAATTCCTAAAATTTGGCTTGTAAATATGAAAAAATATCTTAAAATGATGAGATAATATGCAACGCTTCCCCAACTCACTACGGATGTCCACAAAATATTTTTCAGAAAAAATATTTGGTGCTCCAAGGCGCCAGATCCATGGGTTTATACACACGAAAAATTGAGAAAGTCGCATATTTCCTCAAAGTTGGCTTGTAAATGCGAAAATATGCCTTAAAAATGGTAAGACTATACACAATGTCTCCCCAACTCCCTACGGAGGTTCTCATAAAGTTTTTTCAGAAAAAAATATGGGTGCTCCAAGATGCCAGAACCATGGGATAATACACACGAAAGTTCGAGAAAATCCTGTAATTCCTAAAAGTTGAATTGTAAATGTGAAAATATGTCTTAAAAATGGTAAGACTACACACAATACTTCCCAAAGTCATTACCAAGGTCACCATAATTTTTTGGAATTTTTTTTTGGGGGCTCCAAGGTGCTAGATCCATGGCTAATACACACGAAAAACTGAAAAAGTTGAGTAATTTCTAAAAGTTGGCTCGTAAATGTGAAAATATGCCTTAAAAATGGTGGTACTATACGCAATGCTTCCTTAACTCATTGCGGAAGTCCCCGTAAAGTTTTTAGTTAGAATTTTAAGGTGCTCCAAGGTGCCAGATCCATGGGCTAATACACATGAAAAATTGAGAAAGTCGTGTAATTTCTAAAAGGTGGCATGTAAATGCAAAAATATTACTTAAAAATGGGGGGACAATATGCAATGCTTTCTCAATTCATTACGGAGGTTCTCACAAAGTTTTTTCAGAAACTCTTTTTGGATGCTCCAAAGTGCGAGATCAATGGGCTAATATACACGAAAATCTGTGAAAGTCGTGTAATTCCTAATAGTTGGCTTGTCAATGTGAACATATGCCTTAAAATAGTGGGATTATAAGCAATTCTTCCATAACTCGTTATTGAGGTCCTCATAAAGTTTTTTCATAAAATTATTTTGACTGCTCCAAGGTGCCAGATCCATAAGCTAAAACACATAAAACCCGAGAAATTCATATAATTTGAAAAGTTGACTTGAAAATGTGAAAATATATCTCACAAAAATGGTGGGACTATACGCAATGATTCCCCGACTCACTACAAAGGTCCTCATAAATGTTTTTGAGAAAATTATTTTGGGTACTCCAAGGCGCCAAATCCATGAAAAATACACACGATAACCGAGAAAGTCACGTAATTCCTAAAAATTGTCATACAAATGCGAAAATATGCTTTAAAAATTGTGGGACTATATGCAATGTTTCACAACACATTACAAAGGTACTCATAAAGTTTTTTCAAAAAATATTTTTTGGTGCTACAAGGCATTAGATCCATGGACTAATACACAATAAAAAAATAAAAAAAATCGTGTAATTCCTAAAAGTTGGATGGTAATGCCAAAACATGCCTTAAGAATGGTGAGACCGTACCCAATGCTTCCCTAACTCATGACAGAGGTCCTCATAAAGTTTCTTCAAAAAAAAAATTGGGTGTTCCAAGGCCCCAGATCCATGAGCAAATACATATGAAAAACCAAGAAAGTCGTGTTATTCCTAAAAGATTGATTGTAAATGCGAAAATATGCCTTAACATGGTGGACAATAAGCAATGCTTTCCCCAATTCATTACAGAGGTTCGCATAAAAAAAATTCAGAAACTTTTTTTGGTGCTTCAAGGCTTCAGACACATGGGCTAATACACACGAAAAATCAATAAATTTGTGTAATTCCTAAAAGTTAGCTGGTATATGTGAAAATATGCCTTGAAAATTGTGGGACTATAAGCAATGCTTCTCCAACTCATTGCAGATTTTTTCATAGTTTTTTCAAATTATTTTTTTTTGGTGCTACAAGGCGTTATATCAATGGGCTAATTCACACTAAAAACTGAGAAAGTCACGTAATTCTTAAATTTTGGCTTGTAAATGTAAAAATACGCATTAAAAATGGCGGAACTATACACAATGTTTCCCCAAGGTCCTCATAAAGTTTATTCAGAAAAAACTTTTGGTTGCTCCAAGGCGCCAGATCCATAGGCTAAGTACTACATGAAACCTCACCATTTGTTTCACATATTTTGGACATTTTAGGAGCCATTTTAAAGGAATTAGGTGATTTTTCTAGTTTTTTGTATGTCTTAGTCCATGAATTTTTTGTGGATATGGCTTCTGAATGACTTCTTTACAAAACATTTACGGAACTCCCATATGGAGTTGGGATAGTGGTACGTGAAGTCTCACAATTTTTTGTACATATTACGGGTATTTAGGATCAAATTTTTTTATCGAAATTAGAAGATTTTCTTTGTTTTCGTATGTGTTAGCCCATGAATATTTTGGTGATATGAATTTCAATTTTTTTGCAAAACCTTGATGAAACCCTCCGTAGGGAGTTAGGGGGGGAGGGTCGTACTTGAAGCCTCATCTTTTTCGCACATATTTTGGGCATTTAGGATCCATTTTACAAGAATAACGCAATTTTCTTAGTTCGTGTGTTAGCCTATTATTATTTTCTGATATGACTTTCGGATGATTTTCTACAAACCTCTACGGAACCCTCTGTAGGGAGTCTAGGGAGCGGCACATCAAGTCTCACCATTTTTTTGCACATATTTTGGGCATTTAGGTGCCATTTTATAGGAATTAGGCGATTTTTTCAGTTTTTCATGTGTGTTAGCATGTGAATATTTTGGTGATCATATTTCCAGTCAATTTTATTTTTTTGCAAAACCTTTACGGAACATTCTTTTGGTATTTGTGGGAGCAACACATGAAACCTCACTATTTTGTGCACATATATTGGGCATTTATGAGCCATTTTACATAAATTAGGTGGTTTTCTTGGTTTTTTTTTGTATGTATTAGCCAATGAATATTTTGGTGATACAACTTTCGAATGATTTTCTTGCAAAAACTTGCAGGAACACTGCGTAGGGAGTTGGGGGAGCAATACGTGAAGCCTCACCATTTTGTGTATATATTTTGGGAATTTAGGAGTACTAATTAGGTTATTTTTCTCAATTTTTTTGTATGTGTTAGCCAATAAATATTTTAGTCATATGACTTTTAGACAATTTTCTTGAAAACCCCTTACGGAACCCTCCGTAGAGAATTGAGAGAGCATTACGTGAAGCCTTATTTCTTTTGCACATATTTTGGGCATTGAGTAGCTATTTTATAGAAATAGGTGATGTGTGTTAACCCATGAATAATATGGTGATATGGATTTCAGATCATTTTTTTGTAAAACCTTTACGAAATCCTCTAAAGAGAGTTGGGAGAGCAATACATGAAGCTTTACTATTATTTGCACATATTTAGGACATTTAGGACTCATTTTAAAGGGACTAGGTGATTTTTTTTCCAGTTATTCGTGTAGGTTAGCCTATTGAATAATTTGGTGATATGGGTTTCGAATGAATTTTATTTTAAACATTTATGGAACCCTCTGTAGGGAGTTAAGGGAGCAGTAAGTCAAGCCTCAACATTTTTTACATATATTTGGGCATTTATGAACATTTTTTAGGAATTAGGTAATTTTATCAGTTTTTTTTGTGTTTGTTAGCCCATGAATATTTTGGGTGCATGACTTTTGGACGATTTTTCTATAAAACTAGGGAGTTCGGGGAGCAGTACCTGAAGCCTCACCATTTTTTCACATATTTTGGGCATTTAGGAGCCATTTTACAGGAATTATGCGATTTTTCTATGTTTTTCGTGTGAGTTAACTCATGAATATTTTGGTGATATGGCTTCTAGACAATATTTTTGCAAAACCTTTACAGAACCCTTCGTAGAGAGTTGTGGGAGCAGTAATGAAGCCTCACCATTTTTGCACATATTTTTGACATTTAGGAGCTATTTTGCAGGAATGATACAATTTTTCTCAATTTTTCATGTTTGTTAGCTCATGAATATTTTGGTTATATGGTTTTCAGATGATTTTTCTGCAAAACCTTTACAATACCCCTATAGGGAGTTAGAGGAGAAGTACGTGAAGCCTCACCTTTTTATCCATATATTTTGGGCATTTAGCAGCAATTTTACACAGCTTAGGTAATTTTTTCAATTTTTCGTGTGTATTAGCTCATGAATATTTTGGTGATATGGTTTCTAGACAATTTTCTAGCAAAACCTTTACGGAAACCTTTGTAGAGAGTGAAACCTTATTTTTTTCACACATATTTTTGGCATTGAGGAGTCATTTTACAGTAATTAGGCAATTTTCTAAGTTATTTTTAGGCGGAACCCACCGACAGCCCCTTAAAGTTGACACCAATTTTTACTTAGACACCTCAAGTAGGCTTTGTTCATTTTAAACGCCTAAAGTAGGGCCCCGGTGTGTCATTTTGACCTTTTTAACAATCAGCTAAAATTATAAAGTGTGTAATACACTTGTGAATGACATGACATGATGACTAATTAGAGGTTGACATGTGGCATTTTAGTATAAAAATAATAATTTTAAAATAAATTATAACAAAAAACTATTTTTCCATAAAATAAATAAATAAAATTACCTATTTTGTACCACTGCCATCCCCACCTTACAACACCCCGCCCACACTCCATCAGCCTTACTTCAGCCATTTTTGCCTCCCCAACCCTCCCACCATTTTTTGGTTATTATTCCCTTTTTAAAAAAAAAAATCATTAGATTTTAATCTTTCTTTTTTCGTCGTAAATTTGATTTTGAGAACCATTTTATCGATAGTGAGGTGAGGTTCTGACAAATATGACATTCTTCTTATATTATTCTTTTTTGAAAAAAAATGTGTGTTCTGTTCGAATAAATGTTTTCAAAATTAGTGTGATGATTTTTTAAAATTTTGTTCATGTAAATATTTTTAAAATTAGTGTGATAATTTTTTTATTTTATTTTTTCATATTTTGTAAGGTTTTTCATCATGATTTTTCATGGTGGAAGGTGGAATAAGTGGTAGGGATAAAGAGTGAAGAAGAGAAGGAAAAAGTATTTAAAAAATAAAAAAAAGCACTCCTCACACGCTCAAAATGGGTGCAGCACACCCAATGTGTCAAATCAGTAGAAAGTGTCAAAATGACACAGCGGGACTCAACATGAGGTGTCTAAAATGAACAAATTTTAGTTAACGTGTCTAAGTAAAAATTGATGCCAACTTTGGAGGGCCACCGATGGGTTCAACCTTTTTTTTATATATGTTAACCCATTAATAAATTGGTGATATGGCTTTCAGATAGTTTTTTTTTTTTTTGCAAAACCTTTACAGAACCTTCTATTGGGAGTTGGAGAAGTAGTATGTGAAGCCTTACCACTTTTTGCACATACTTTGGGCATTTAGGAGCTATTTTGAAGGAATTGAGTGATTTTTCTTAGGAGCTATTGAATATTTTGGTAATATGACTTTTGAATGTTTTTTTTGTAAAACCTTTACGGAACCTTCCATAGGGAGTTGGGGGGAAGCAGTATGTGAAGCCTCATCATTTTTTGCACATATTTTGGGCATTTAGGAGCCTTTTTTTTTTATAGGAATTAGACGATTTTCTCAGTTTTTCGTGTGTGGTAACCCATGAATATTTTGGTGATATGATTTTCAGACTTTTTTTTTTTTTTGCAAAACCTTTACAAAACCCTTTGTAGGGAGTTAAGGGAATAGGTTTTTAACCCTTACCATTTTATGAGCCATTTTATAGGTGGAATTAGATGATTTTTCTCAGTTTTTCATGTGTTAGCCCATGAGTATTTTGGTGATTGTTCACATCCATTAAGGTGCAACGTCGTGGTGACTCAAAAAATAAATAATTAATTCAATTTCAAAGAATAAAAGAATTTTAAAAGAAAAGAAAAATTTTAAGGGAGTCGGCACCTAATTTTAGGAAAAACTAGGAAACCAATTAATTAATTAATATAAAATAGAATGTCTACAAAACTAATAGATTCTAGACCTATTCAAGTGATTCCGAAGGGAAAGTATTAGGCCTCCTTCAAAATCTACAACTGTAGATCCCGATTGAATTCATTTTTTTCAAATTGAAGAGGAGATAAAAACATTGTACAAATATAATAAATATGTAATATACAGTAAAATAATAATATAAAAAACCGCCTAACTTTGTGTGACGTCAATAATATACACAATAATGAATCAAAAAATATTGTTCGAATAGCATCAATGGGAAGCAACTTTGGGTACCTATAAAGATACTTAGTAATAATATTAATAAGAATAAATATTAACCAAAATAAATGAAACTACTAACTCAAAAAAACAACCCATCTTATTAGCATGGAAAACCTTGAAAACCAATGATAATTTCTTTATCGACCAATTTTAAGATATAGAAGAATATGAATTTAAACTAAATTTCTGTTTTTTAAAATAGGAAGACCTCGAAAACCGACGGAGAGATATTTTTCATTAGCCAATCTAACGTACCCACTTGTTATCAGTTAAACACATCCAAAAGAAATAAGAAAAAATGACTCGTATACTACCAAAACAGTTAACAAAATATATTAGCAACATAACAATACATACATTAAATAAGAATCATCACAAAAATGTAGATAAGATAAGAATCTATCCAAAAACATGTTAAAAGGCACTCATAACAGGCTGAAACAAAAAAGAAATTACCAGAAAACATTAACAATTACTGGGTGACACAAAAATAAAAATAAAACTGGTCGGAGTTTGAGCTCCTCCGGCCAAAGTTGAAACGAACAAAGTGAATCACCTGAAATGCAACAAATAACAGAGTAACATAGAAGAGCAAAAACAACGTAAAACAACATTCTATTTTAGTTAGATTATTGTTGGAGTGTGGAGTCTTGTTTGATATTGGTACGAATGTCTTGTATGATGAGATTACTTTGAACATCGTGCTTGATGACATCTAGAATTTTCCCTGTTGATTCGGTTGATTGAGTGATGCAAGCCCTTGAAATGATCTTAGGCAAGAATTTTGAAAAGTGAACCAACTTGACAATATACCTCTTTTGTGGTCAACATTGTGAGGTATGTGAACCTAGCTTGGCACCTTTTGAGTTTTACCTCTTTCCTTGGAAGAAACTTGAACAATTGTGACCTCTCTTTATCCAGACCCATAACTTTCATGAAGTATGGTTTGTTTGAATAGCCAACTTAGGCCAAAAGCCTAAGTTGGGAGTGTGGTGAAAGAGAAGGGAAGTCAAGAGTGTAAAAATTTCCCCTAGATTTTGGATTGTTGTGAAAAAGATGAAACCCCTCCATGTCAAGAGTGTGAAAAATCCCCCCTAGATTTCGTAACATAGAAGTAAAAGCTTAAACCTCATCGGAAATGGAGCTTTTGGTGTTGTTTGTAGGTTATTGTTGGTCACTCTGATGGTTGATTGGCGGAGAAGTGGGTTGAGCGGTGGTTCTCACTGGAGAAAGGAGAAAAACGAATGTGGGGTTCGGGTGGCTTTTTGCTGGAGTTGTTGTTCGTTGTTGTTCCACCGCCGTTTGAGGTCGTTGGTAGGTCGGACTAATCAGAAATACAAATGAACAGTAAAATTCATTAGTAAAACATGTATTTTGAATTATTTAAGGAATAAAATATTTAAAAGTATTAACTTTGAAAAATATCAGATCAAAATTTGGTGTAAACAATAATATGGCTTCAGGATGTATTCAAAAAATGGGAAATTATTAATAAATTGATTAAAATTGTAAAACATATATTTTGAACTATTAAGGAACAAAATATTTAAGAGTATTAACTTTAAAAAATATCAGACCAAAATTTGGTGTCAACAGTAATATGGCTTCCAGATGATTTTTTTTTTGCAAAACCTTTACAGAACCCTTTGTAGGAAGTTAGGGGAGAAGTACGTGAAGTCTCAACATATTTAGAGGATTATGCGATTTTCTCAACTCTTCATGTAAGGTAACCTATGAATATTTTGGTGATACGACTTCTCGATAATTTTTAATAAAACCTTATGGAACCCTCTGTAGGGAGTTGGGGAGGGAGCAGTACATGAACCTCACCATTTTTTGTTCATATAGCATTTAGGAGTCATTTAAAAGAAATTGAGCAATTTTTTCAATCTTTTCGTATGTAAGCCCATTGAATATTTTGGTGATATGACTTCCGGACAATATTATTGCAAAATCTTTACGAAACCCTCCATAGGATAAGTAAGTGTAGCCTCACCATTTTTTGAACATATTTTGGTAATATGACTTTCGGATGATGTTTTTGCAAAACCTTTACTTCTTCATAGGTTGGGTGAGCAGTGCGTAAAGTCTCACTGTTATTTGGACTTGTTTACTTAATCAGGCGATTTTCTCAATTTTTCGTGTGTTGACCCATGAATATTTTGATGATATGGTAATACCTTTATCATAATTTCGGAGAGCAATATGTTCAGCCTCTAAATTTTTCACACACATTTTGGGCATTTAGGAGCCATTTTATTTATGCAATTTTCTCAATTTTCGTGCGTTATAATGAATATTTTAATGATATAACTTACAAACAATTTTTGCAAAACTTGTATGGGAACCCTTCGTAAGGGAGACTCTGTAGCCTCACAATTTTTTGCACATATTTGCGACATTTAAGAGCTATTTCTTAGACATTTTCTTATAATTTTTTACGAGAAGCAATCAATTCGTGAAGCATCACCATTTTTTGCTCATATTTTGGACATATAGAAGTCATTTTACAGAAATCAGGCGATTATTTTCTTAGTTTTTTGTTTGTGATTTTTTTGCAAAATCTCTTCATAGGCCTCGCCCCGACGCTCACCCGCCCGGAGGCATAAGGCCCTCCAATGAGGAATCACCCCGGAGGTGTCCTTTACACCTGCTGAAGTGCTCCGACCCGCCCTCCCACCAGCTTATTGAGGCACCCATGCCCGGAGAGCCCA
>NW_006239355.1:88075-100737 GCF_000226075.1 Solanum tuberosum
CGCCCACCCCCGACCTCGAGGCAGCGTGCCCCAAAGCCCCCACCCCTGCCTCGCTCCTCCGCCTTGCGTCATGCCCACCTGAAATATTTTTAATATAAAATAATTTGAGAAAAATACTTTTAAGAAGTCAACTTAATGTTTTTCAAAAATATTATGAAAATTTTTATTCAACAAAGATATTAAGAACTTTGACACTTAATTTTTAATTTCAATCAAATGTTTTTCACGCAACTAATTAATATTATTAAATTATTGATTGAAAATATTGATCAACTATAAAAAAGTTATTTTAAAGTAAATAAAAATGTCTGTGTCCCTTGAGAAAAAATTGAAAATAAGATAAACTTAGCCATATTGATTAGTTAAGTGGAAAAGCATTTGATTGAAATTATTAGGTGAGTAAATTAACGTAAAAAATGGTATCTTTAGGAGAATTTAATTAAATTCAAGTTAAAGTTAGATTATGCAAATAATTACTATTAAAACAATAAATACAAAAAAAGTAAATAACTTTTTTTGGGCTGTACCTAAGGGTTTGGGCCAGCTGTATTAAGGTTTTGGGTCTAATGCTGCACTTTGGGCTTTGGCCCATGTCACTGTATAGCTGTGTATATACTAGTGTATATCATCTACTTCCCCTGTATATTGGACATATACAGCCCATTTTACACCTGTATCTTATGTCGTCTATATATCAACTCCATTTCTTGCATACTTGCTTCCCTTTCACTCGAACAAGATGAGGTTGACTCGATGAATATCAGTTGGGTTTCAACCAACTCGAAATTCAAAGATGACTAGATGACTCCCAATGCAGGTGTCACATACAAAGAGAATAAAATCACATCAGGAATGTGATTTTAAAACTAAAGCATATTGTGTAAACTATGTGCCAAAAGTATCATACTAATTCAAAGCAATCTAAACAGCGAGATGTTAACTTCATTCAACAATATTAAGATGTATAATCAAATTTTCATTGTTTCTCAAGACCTAACAATCAATAGGAATATCATGGTGAAATATTCATACTAATATTTTTGAAGGGGCGTGTAAAGTTCAAAGTGGAGACATCTGAATAAATTATAAGAAAACAATAACAGTAACTACTATCACAGGAATCGGTCCCAGACGCGCCCCATTGATAGGCATTACACCATGTAAACTGGTGGCACAAATAGCAAACCAATGGATTCATTGAAGTGAAGAAATCAAGAAAACGGAGAAGAAGCAGTAGAATCAATATTGCTTGGGCGACTAGGAATTGAAGAAGTGTTACAAGGGTAAAATAAAATTCTGGGATTGGTATCTGAAAATTGCAGTTGTTTCGGCCATGATTGGAGGTTCCATGGAGTTTCTCATGATTAAGACTGGATTTTATGATAAAGTGACTGTTCTAGAAGCGGAAAAGAGAGCCTGGGAGAATTCTCCTGAAGCCAAGGCTGTCAGAGACGCTCTTAATCTATGGAGACATCAGGATGCAGAAACATGAAAGGATTCTTAGCTCTGTCACTTCAGTTAGAGAATTATAAGGCAACTCAGGGATTGGCTTTGAAGGAAAATTGACCTGACGTAGTGCTTTTTTGGGCTTGCTCCTATTGATATTTCTCATCGAATGTTTATTGAAGAGCGTGTTGCAACTTACAACTGATTGTTTCATCAACTTGGTGGTCACTTCCTTGCTCTTTCAAGATTAGTACTTTGCTTTCCTGGATCTGCATGGTTAAGAGAAACAATCAGTTGCACCTCTGGGAAAAATAGTGGACTAGATAGCCATTTGAGAGAAAAAAAACTACTATCACAGAGAGGAAATGTTGGCATTGATAGCCTCTTTGGTTATTACAAGAATACATGCTCAGATAGGAATTGGTACAAATCCAGAATGAAGAAAAGATAAATGGAAAAGGAAAATTGAAGCCAACAGAAAATAACAATCAATAAATACCTGAAAATTGCTTTGAGAAGAACAAAGATGAGGTATTTCTTGAAAAACTTATTTGAAAAGATAGAGAATGAAGACATAGACAGAGATGAGCAAACAAAGATGACTAAATTAATCAATATCCGAAAAAGGTCTAGCACAGACAAGATTTAATCAATCACAAATAGAGGACGAATCAGTAGATAAAATGATTATAAATAGAAACACTAAGATGAAGAAAATGAATGCAACATTGATATGATACAGACAAAATGAATGCAACATTGATATGATACAGAGGTGAATAACAAGAATAACTCAAACACATAGCAATCATTTAAGCATATCCACTACTCCAATATTTAGTAAAATCCGAAATATATGGCAACCAAAGTCTCCCTAACAGATTGGTCAAAAGGAAATTGATAAAGTAAAATAGTCGGGGTAATGAAATGGTAGTAATGCTAGAGGTTTTCTTTTAGCTAGATGGGAGGAGCGGAGAAAGGGAGGATGGCATTAAAGGTCGAAAGAAAACTTGCCCGAGAATATTTCAAGGAGCTAAGTGTACATTACCATCATATTCCTTGCGTAACAGGACCTCAGGAATGTAAGCAGGTGTTCCTACAGCTGACTTGGGTTGTGAATGCAATAATCCTGACTGCATTATGAAGAAAATAGTAAATAAAAAATGTAATATCCTACTACATAGATGTAGATAACTTTCCAATTAGAACGCAAGAAACCTTAGAATAACCGAAATCAATATTTTATGACGTGATGTTGGGCTTCCATCAAGTTCAAAGTGGACAAGTAAAGTGAACGGAGAGAATAAAAGAGTAAGTTGGACTAATTGTTAAGATGAATGCAACATTGGTATGAGACAGAGGTGAAATAAACAAGAATAATTCAAACACACAGCAATCAATTACCAACAGAGAGCTTTTGTGGAGCTTGAATCTCTACTATGCACCTAACATTAATCTATACTAACACTAAATCTTAAAGAAATGGCAGCAAAGGAGCAATATGTTTGAAGCAAGAATCCTAGTAGCAAGAACATACTTCTATCTGTTAAGGATTCTCAAGCCAAAGATTTCATTGATAAACAAAAGACTCAATCTATTATATGTTAAATGAGGGACTCAAACAGTGATTAAAACACTCAAACGAAGTAAGACAGATCAGCATATTGCGATGAAGATCCACAAACGAGTAAACCAAAATACATAGCAGATTCATATGATACTTAGACAAACAGTGAACTAAGACTGGAAATCAAAGCAAAGAAACAACAAGACATTGAGCATCTAGAAAGAAAATTCAAAAGATGATCCTAATTCATACTACATTAAGCAACATATAGAGATAGTAATATTTCTTAAACTGCTATTAAAAATAAATAACAGCTATTTGCCAAACTTAAACCAGAAACAGATGTACCGCTATTTAACTAAACAGAGAATTAACTGGAAAAAGATGAAGCATTAAAGGAGAAAAAGGTTACCTTTTTCTGGGCAGCAATTGGGACGAGACGAAGTTTCCACCACTGAAATGGTGGCTGGACTCCCACGAACAAAGAAGCTTGATACAGCCGAAGAAGAAAACGCTTCCATTAGCTATATGAAAACCCCTCTGTTTTAGATGATTAAGATTTTGTGTTTTTTTATGGTCAAATCCGTGAAGGAAGGGGGTTTACAGGGAGAAAATTGGTGGATTTTGTGGGGGAAACCTGCAGAAACTTAGAAAAGGGAGGTGTTCAAATGTCTGTCAATCTATATAAACACATAGCAATCATATGCACTTAAAATTAATCTATACAAACACATATCAATCATATGCACTCAATGTTAATCTATACTAACACTAAAACTTAAAGAAATGGAAGCGAAGGAGCAACATGTTTGAAGCAAAAATCATAGTAGCAAGAACATAGTTTATCTGTAAAGGATTCTGAAGCCAAAGATTCCATCGATAAACAAAAGATTCAATCCATTATTTGCTTAAACGACTCAAAGAAAGACAGATCAGCCTATGCAATGAAGATCGACAAACGAGTAAACCAAAATACATAGCAGATTCATGATATACTTAGACAAACAGTGAACTAAGACTGCAAATCAAAACACTGATATAATAATGGGAAAATAAACAACAAAGACATTAAGCATCTGGAAAGAAAATTCAAAAGATGATCCTAATTCATACCACATTAAACAGTAGAGACAGTAATATTTCTTAAACTCACTACTAAAAATAAACAACAACTATTTGCCAAACTTAAACAAGAAACAGAGAATTAATTGGAAAAAAAAATGAAGCAAGAAAGGAGAAAAGGGTTACCTTTTTCAAGACAGCAACGAAGATCTCACCACTGAAACGGTCGCTGGACTCTGACGAACAAAGAAGCCTGATGCAGCAGAAGAAGAAAACGTTTTCCTATAAAAAATCCTAAAATCTGAGCTGCTATATTAGCTATCTGAAAACCCTCGCTCTGTTTTAGATGATGAAGAATTTATGTGTTCAAAAAAGGGGATTTGTAGGGAGAAAATGGGTGGATGTTGGGGGGAAAACAACGGTCGGAAATTTTTGTAAGAGACGAGTTCAAATTTTGAAAATTCCTTGGAGGATAAGGATCCTAACAAATTTGAGTCGAAAACTGAAAGAAGGACGTTGGGATTCCTTCTTGAAGGTGTGATCATTTAGGCTGGCTACTCTATTTATTACTATGAATGAAATAAACAATGATATATACATTTTAAAAAATTAAATATAAGGTAAAAAGAATAAGAAACTTACCTAAATACTTTACTATATTCTATAAAATTTGTATGTATAAGCCCATGAACTTTTTAGTGATATGACTTTCGTACGATGTACTATAAGTGAAGTCTTACATTGAGTGTTGTATTGTACTTGAGTGATGTATTGGAAATTGGGACGCGATGTATCAGGACATTGAGTGATGTATTCGAAATTGGGACTCGATATATCCCAACGTTGAGTGATGTATTCGAAATCCTTAAATTTTAAGGAACTTTTGTAATTTGGAAAAGAGTAGGGATAATGGATATCGCCGCTCTGTTGTGAGCGAGATATATAGAAAATAGACGGTCGCAAAATCTAAAGATATTTCACTTCGAGTTGGGTGATTTGTCCATTTAAGTTAATTACCAAAACAAGTGACCTTTTTGTATTTTAGAGGGAAAAAAAGTAGCCCTTTTGACTTCGAATTCAAAGTAAATATCTTCCATATATAAAAATATTAACCCGTTTAAAGGGTTCCTTTCCTTGACGAATTGGTATGGTTGCTTTAAAACTTCACCATTAAAAGGACATGTATTCTAAAATAGTTAGTAGCCGTATTGATTAACTTATTTTTAGATATTTTTTACTTTTAAGCACTTTATTAGTTTTGAAGGTATTTAGATTTAAAAGTCAAACACTTTCATAACCAGAAAAATGTTTAAAAGTCAAAATCATTTAAAAATAAATTAATTCAGTCGGGCACATAAATAGATATGATAATATGATCGGTATCAAAAGACTTGCTTTCGACCTTTTACACCCCCTAGAATTTACGACCCAAATTTTCTTGAGGTCTTCAAAGTTCAACCTACAGTATTCACCACATACAAACTTCTGGCTCTTTTGATTTATTGGCTTTAGAAAAAGGTGCTCGGTAGGCTCTGGACTCCTTTGGTGCGACGAAAGCGAAAAGATGGCCTGGCCAGACTGCTCAGATTTGACGTTTGGTGTGTGTATTTATTTCAGTTCCATCAAATTGGTTGCATTACTTGTAAAGATCAGTTCATCAATAGAGTGCTTAAAACCTTTTTTGGCCGGCTGACTAAATATTGTTTGGTGATGAGACTAACAAAGATATTTAACGTGTTTAATATTTCGTGAAATTATTTTATTTGGTCATTAATATATTATTATGCCAGCTGTCTTATGTCTATACGGCTATACCAAACTTGTAGACTTCTCTTTTAGTGCTAAGCCATGAAATTCTCCAGAAACATCAAGTGTAAGCGTAAGAATTAGACGTAATATGGAGACTGCGACTGAACTGCAACATTAGATGCATTGGTTTAGACAAGATAAAGGGGCCTCTTTCCAGCTAAATCAAGCATGCATTACCTCAGTAAAGAACACCTCTATAGACTATAAGACACAGGAAGTGAAATGTGCTTTGTTCATTATTTCATACAACAGTATAGAAATTTAGACTATATCTTGAGACAAGATGCTATGTATTTCAGATCTCCACAAAGCAGTTCCCTGTGGTTCTCACTTCTCAACTTGTCACTTGAACTAAATTGTCCCAATTAGTCTTTCTTGTCGACATCAGCCTCAGATTTGACCGCAGATTCAGTAGCCACAGTCTCTGAAGGGGCATCAGCACAAGCCTTGGAACCTTTTGATGGACCATCATCTTCCAATGGCTTGGCACTCCCTGAAGCATCACCCTCGGCTGGCTTAGCTTCACCATCAGTTGCTTCAACAGATCCGTCATTAGCTTCCCCATCATTTACTGGCGGCACTGCCTGCTTCACAGTCCCAACTTTGACGTATTTGCTCATGAATTTGTACTCCCAATCTTGTCAAGGCATCAAGCTCAAATGCACCTAAGGCCAGAAATATCCCCTGTGAGATCTTTTTCCTCAAAGGACAGCTTGGCAAGAGCTCTACTAGCATCCTTTCCAGCAAACAATGCATAAGGTCCCCCAGGTCCATAGAACATTCTGCAGGAACACACACATTTAAACACCAAGATGACAAGTCCTCAGCATTTCATAAAGCTTAATGGTTGATTATGATATGTTAGGTTTACATTTGAGTAAGGAACTTATTCAGACTCGTATCAAGATATTTGATCTATCAGGCTATAAAGTTGTGGATGAATTTAATGTACATGAGACTAACAGAACACATAATTCATCTTTATTTGATGATTTGTCAGCTGAAACAAGGGCAAGGATAAGTTTAACACTTCCGAATACAAGAGTTATAAATTCAACTTAAGCAATTTATCCATTCCAACTGGACTTTACTGGACGTAAATAAAACTAGATAAACAACAAACTGAATATGTTCTCCGTCTCCTCAAAACCACAACAAAATAAGAATGAATACATTAGTTAAGAAGACTAGTTGATTACTATCTAAACGATGATGAACTGATGATAGCGAAGCTGTTTGAATTAAACATGGAGAACTCGAGCCACTTGTCTAAGAATTACACACAGGTCACCTTTGCTATCTTGAGGAATTGAACCTAAGACATCTATAAGCCCTTTGGACCACTTTCGTCCTTCGACTAGAATAGTCACCTAACCAGCAGAGTTGCACACTTAATGGACATTCGAGAACATCAAACATCTCATCCAAAGACTTCCCCATCGAGTCAGGCACCAAAAGTAAGAAAACAGAATGGATATGGATTGTCAGGCCTACACAGTACACATCAGCCCAGATTACACAGGCCAAATCCAGAATATTAAGCAATAGCGTGTAAAATACCAAATTTCCATCACCTAAATTTACAATCATGAAAGTGAAACCCACCCCCCAAAAGCAAATCACTCCAAAAATCCAAGTCAAAATCTAAAAGCATCAAACAAAAAACAAAAACTGGCAAAATAGCTTACACTACTTACAGATTAAGAAGAATACCTGCTCTGAGAAACATCATAGATCTGACCCTTAATAGCCATCAACAAAGGTTTTTTGGGATCAGACCCATCATATTCCTTCAACTCCTCTTCAGTGACTTCTCCAAGTTGAACAGGAGGAGGCAAAGCCTGTGTCTGTTCCTCGAAGTCTCTAGACCTTTGGTGGTGACCATGATCAGATGAGGGGAAAAACCCCGAGATAGCATAGTAGAAAGCAACAGCTAAAGCAACAATAGTGAAAATAGTTGCAGGAGATAGACCCGTGGATTCTATGATTGATTCTTTCCAGGCATCCCATTGTTGTAGGGCCATGCTTCTCCGACTCAGAAGGGATTTTGACTGGGAAAATATATGGAAAATGGGCGACACAAACGAAGCGGTGTGAGTGTTGAATGATGAAACGGGCGATAGGGTTTGTTTATCTAGTGGCAACTGGACTAACACACCATTTTTTCTAAAAATAAATAAATTACATTTTTTTATATTAATAAATAATTTAATTTTTATTCTTAGGTCCCATTTGACTGCAAATATATTTGAAAAAAACTTCGAAAATAGTGTTTGGCTATACAACTTGCCATTACTTGGTAAGTAGAATATTTGATAATTTTTTAATATTTTATAAAAAAATAACCATCATTTATTGATTGCAACTGTAATATTTATCTACTCAAGTACTTCATTAATAACTAATAACTAATCCTCTCTGCTATCTATATAGAACGTGACAAAAAAGAACAATTTATTTTTAATGGGCTATAATTTATCTTGAATCAATGACAAGTTTAAGTATGTGATTACTGTATAATTGTTCTTGTCTGTATTGTTATTTTGTTTTTGTTGATTGTTATCAATTATGTTATAATGTTATTTTTTTTCATTATAAAATGACAATACAAACTTAAAGGTATTTTGAATAATTTTTAGAACTTATGGGTATAAATCATATATTTTTTTAGAATAATCAAATATTTCTCAAAAAATTTATGGCCAAACACTTGATGAAATTTCATTCAAAAATAATTTGCCAAGAATATTTAAAAATTTGGGGACAGATGCTAGCTTAATAAGATGAATATTTATGAAATGTTTAATATCATAAATTTTAAAAAATAAAAATTCGTATATTTTGTGCTTAATCAAGCATTCTACATAAAACGGGGAGATTGAAGTAGTTAACACTTAGGTATTGTTTGGTTTTAATACAAGCTATGATGAGATTAGGTATGACGGGATACGTTATATCATGATTAGTTATGATGAGATAAGTAATGCTGAGATTATTTCTTATTTTCTTATTGAATGTTTGATTTGTTGTGTTCAAAATAAAACGCATTGCATAAATTTTAAAAACAAATTATTTATTTATAAAATCACCCTCACTTTATTTAGTTTTTATATTTTCTTCGCAAACTTTAATTATTATTTTATTTTTAAAAATAAAATTTTCATCTTATTTAGCTTAAATATTTTTGTGTGCCCATTCCCATGATGGTAGTACCGTATGTATTTTTTTAAAAACTTTCTTCTTATTCAACTTAAACATAGAACTTTCATCTTAAGTTTGTTAAAGTAAAAGAAGATTTATGAGAAATTAAAATATAAACAAACATAAGAATAAGTCAAATAAATTCATAAATAAAAATTATATTTATATAGTATAAATTTTTAATTAAAAAAATATGAAGAATTATCATAAAAATAAGGAGTATTGAAAATTGTGAATGTTATTATACCTGGTATTGAAAATCTATATCTATAGATAGTAAAGGAGAAACATAAATAAGGTAATGTGACACATCTCTATAGCCTCCATTTGCATTTATCTATTTTCTCCCTTTTTGGCCTTTTTTCTTAGTTAAATTAATTATTGTATTGTAAAAGTAAATTACTTAATTTATTACAAATAAACATTTTATTAAGGATAAATTTTAGGAATCACATAGTTTTAATATGAAATTACAATCTATGCCTCTTTAGTTTATAATTACATTAATTCCTTAAAAAGTAACACAAACCGGATACATAATATGTAGCTCAGATACATTAAAGAGTATCTCGGATACATTATAACATAAATTGGATACATAATATGTAGCTTGGATATATTAAAAACTAGCTCGGATACATAATATGTAGCTTAGATACATTATAAAATAAATCGGACACATAATATATAGCTCAAATACATTAAATACTGGCTCGGATACACTAATATGAAGCTCGGATACATTAAAGAAATAAGGAATTTTAGAGGTTTTTAGAAATAGAAAGGGATATTTGGAAATAAGGGAAACATAAGACGTGTTATTTCAGTAATTTTTCCTTTTATTAATGGATGAACATTTACAACAAAAACTCTTCACATTTCTTTTTTTTATTTGTTTGCCTCACTTTTAACCATAAAATGAAAATATTATTTTATATTTTAAGTATTTTTCTCTTTATTAGTTAAACTATTCACAATGATTTATTACCCATGACTTACACCTCTTTAATTTTTACTTTTAATAATATTCATAACTCCCATAATTTTTATGTCCATAACCTCCAAACTTAATTTTGTAAGTTTATAATGTCTTATGGTATTCCTTTATTTTGCCTATAAATTCATATTTAATTTCATGAAGATTAACATTCAAGATTATCATTTATGTTCTTCATCATATTGGTTTGTGAATGAACTATCAAGTAACAAAAAAGTACATGAAAGTAGGAAATATTTCATTTCATTCTCAAGTCTTTATTTTTTCATTTCCTCTATTTTGCCTGTATAAATTCATATTTAGTTTCATAAAGATTCACATTCAACATTATCATTTCTCTTGTTCATCATATTTTTTGTGAATTAACTAACATGTAGCAAAAAAGAAGTAGATGAAGGTAAGATATATTTCATTTATTTTTATTTACTTGAACATGCTTTCTTAATATTTTATTTATGTATTATCATTTACTAAGCAAATATGATAAAAAAAAAAATACCTTAGTAATAATGAACAATGTGTTGTCAATATGCAATTGTTCTTTCTAATAGTCAGTTTTTGGAATAAAATAAAATATTTGTTAGATTTCAAGAGATGATTATTATTTAGTGTTGTTAGTACTATTGAAAATATTATATACATATATATTACATATATTTTAAATTTCTTCATTCTTTTAATATAATTATTTTTTAACTGGTATATGATATTTTATTTATTCAATTGATAGCATATGATGAAGAATTTGACATATGGAGCAAAATATGATAGCAAATCTACTTGCAAAGGAAGATGATAGAAGGGGAGGGGGGGGGGGGCGATAATTAGAGGTTATTTTTGTCTAAAACTAATTTTTTACTTTTGTACTTGTATTAGTTACTTAGCTACTTTTGCTAAAAAAATAAATAAATAAAACTTTGATTTGTATAAATAATCTAGCTACATGTATTGTCAATGATCATCATTTGGTCCTTTAGTAATCTTTTTTTTTTATGAAGCACAATTAATATAATTATCTCATTTCAAGAAAAAAAAATTTATGATGATTAGGAGTTTCATTTTTATTATACTTGTAGAAATTAATTGAAAAATAAAATATTAATTTCATGATGCCATTTTTTGTGTATGTAACAATCTATTTTTGTCGCTGTTTTTTGTTTGTTTGAAATGTATATAATATTTATACAGTCACTGATTATTATATCTTTTTGTTCATCTTTTGTATTTTCGCCCCTTATTTTCATTTATTTATTTTACAAATAAAATCAATGCATAATTATTAATGCATGTAATGTCTAATAAATTGTACATTTGAATTATTTATAATTCAAATCTTAATATTATTCATAACTTTTGTATGTTTCATTTTTCATAATTCTTATAAATATTTAATTAGTGTATAAAAATTATAATAAACAAATGTAATAATAAAGACACAATAAAAAAAATTATATTCTTTTTTACAAAATTAGAATTTGTATAGAAAATTAGTACTCCTACAAAAGATAGAAGAAATTAAAACATACAAAATATTTTCAATATAATACAATATATTGTTATTTTAAAATATTACCTATTATTCCATTTACTTCACTACAGTGAATATTTTTTTCTACTATATACATATAAATAGTTTGCACTTAAAAAGATGCAAAACAAATCTATTATATATGTTTAAAACGATGAAAAAACGTATCATATCGCAGATGAAAGAAATATCAATATTATGTTATATATTCGACACTAACCTATATATAAATTTCACATATTATTATTTTATAAATATTTCATATACGTGAATGTTAAAGATGATGTATAAAAGGGGTTTAAAGAGATACATTTGTCATTTTACCTATTATATTTCGGATAAGTTATTTCGATTTACTACCCAAGGAGAGGGATAATTTATCTTGATACTAATTATTAATTTGGAAATAAATTATTCAACTTGCCAACCAAATAGCAAATTGACACTATAATTTAATCCCAAAATTATTTGGTGTTATCCTTCACACCAAGTGACTCATCCAAGCCCATCTAAGCCTAGCCTATATGAACCTTGGAATTTGATGGGATAGAACCAACTCAGAACAACTTATTCCTATGTGGGTTGTGGGTGAGGTCAGTCAACCCACTTATCCTAAATATATTTTTGGGGAGAACTAAGCAAATACCTTGTTAAAGCAAAATAATTACAAACATATACTCCTTTACATTCGCACCCCACTAAATAATTATACTATATCCTCCAACTAATTTCCTTAATTGATACTAAATAAGTATCATATACTGTATTGGTATCATTAAGACTGATAATTTCACTTAATTAATACTATCTATCTATCTATCTATCTATCTATCTATCTATCTATCTATCTATCTATCTATCTATCTATCTATCTATCTATCTATCTATCTATCTATCTATCTATCTATCTATCTATCTATCTATCTATCTATCTATCTATCTATCTATCTATCTATCTATCTATCTATCTATCTATCTATCTATCTATCTATCTATCTATCTATCTATCTATCTATCTATCTATCTATCTATCTATCTATCTATCTATCTAT
>NW_006239355.1:100978-107296 GCF_000226075.1 Solanum tuberosum
ATGTATTGGTATCATTAAGGTTTCTTGTTAAGAAATTATTCATTAGTCATTGATACTATAAGAGTATATATATACTCGTATAGTATCATTGACTATTAGAGTAATTTCTGAACAAGAAACTTTAATGATACCATAAGAATATATGTGTACTCTTATAGTATAATTGACTAATGGTAATTTCTGAACAAGAAACCTTAATGATATATACCACAACAATATACATATACTCTTATAGTATCGTTGACTAATGAGTAATTTCTGAACAAGACATATTAATGATACCACAACAATATACATATACTTTTATAATATCATTGACTAATGAGTAGTTTATGAACAAGAAACCTTAATGATACCACAACAATATACATATACTCTTATATTATCATTGACTAATGAGTATTTCTGAACAAGAAACTTTAATGATATCAATAATATATATATATATATATATATACACACACACACACCGATTTAGCATCAGTTAATCGAAATTATCAACTTTAATAATATCAATACAGTATATGATATAAATTTAGTATCAGTTAAGAAAAAATTATCAGTCTTAATTAAGGGTGTATGTGCTGTAATTATTTATGAGAAAATGAGTATTTTTTGAATTACTTTGAATTTGGGTATGTACATATAATTATTTTGGGTTTATGGTCCATTTAATCTAAATCTTTTTATAATTTTTTAATCTAAATTCTAACCTGAAAATACTAGCATAAATATCTACGAAGCAACATACATATATAGAATTCTCTAATCAAGTCTAAAACTGTAACTAAATTATCTCAATAATACTTATTAAGTACAACTCATCATCTTTGGGCAAGAGTCGTCAAAAATAATCTAATGCTTTTAATTGTTAATAATCCCTTTATATAGGATTTTTCCATATTGAATCATTGATTTAAATATAGTTCTAATCGGTGGCGTATGTAATTTTTTTTCTAAGCGGTGTCATCATTAAAGGAATAAAATAGCTCAAGAAGAAAATCAATGAAAGTTTTGTTTTAGGCCTCCAAAAATTTGAGTCCTCTTTTAATTAGATAATATCTTAAAATTTTAAATTAAATCATTCACATCTTCATATTATTAAATAAAGTTTGACTCATTAACTTGTTCTTCCAAGTCAGTTGAAGCTTGAGTCGTTAAAATTGGCTTTGAACATTTTTAATTTTTTTTAGAATAATACCTCTCCATTAAAAATTTAAACTAATATGATGTGATCTACACAATTAGTAATTGAGGATCAAATAATATATGATTGCGGACAATTTTAATCAATTTAATGAATTCTAAATTATTTCATTGTAACAAGTAAATAGTAAAAAATTAAATTATTATTATGAACAAATAAAAATAAAAATTCAAGCACATAATAAAAAAATAGAATAGCAAAAAAATACTAACCTGATGTGGAGATTCGAGATACCAAATAACAATGATTGATGAACAAGAACGGAAAGAAAATTGAACAAACTCACAAGTCAATTTAAAGAGTCAACACTATTTTTATTTAACTATAATTCTAATTGATAAATGAGATTTTGGGTTTTATATTAATTCTAAAAATAAAAAAAAGTTGTTAGATTTTGAATGAATTAGAGTGGGTGTGTAGGTTTTTAATGAAGGGACCTATTGTTTTGAATTTAAAATAAAAATTTAATAATTTTAAGAAAAGAAAAAATTAAAACGTGAATAAAACAGAGTAAAAAAAAACCCCAGGGAATTGAACACGTTACATTGCGCACAGAATGTGGCACGTGTGCCATCTGAGCTAGGTGCATTCTATTATAAGGGATGTCCTTTCAATTCTTTTACCCTTTAGTTTATTTTTATATAGGTATATTCGGTAAAAAAAATCGATGAAGCCATGTCACGTGACACACCTTAAATATGCCTAAATCCTCCCCTGATTCTAATTGCATATTATATCTCTCAGGATTAGTTTGATGTGAGATAAAAGGTATACTAATTTTGAAATAAAACACATAATTATTTTATTTTATACTAATAATTAAGTGGCTTGAGCTTGGGAATACACTATGTTTCCAACCACTTTGTTATGGCCTATATATTGATGTTATTACTTCTAAAATAAGTATGATGATATATAGATAGATATAGATGAACATATTACTAAATGGTGTACCTTCAAAGGTCTTGTGACTATGAAATCTTGTTAATATGCATAAGCATTACCCTTATGATTTTTTTGGAAGATGGCCTATAGGAAAAATCACTAAACAATATATTCTTCGGAAGATATGTTAGATAGAATGTTATTTTCTAATGTTCTAACATGCATTTATAACGATACAATATCTTCAAACTGACTGTTGTTTTCCTTTCAAAAAATTGGGAAAATTTGAGAATCCTCCCCTCGCAAGCACTTTGGATATTTTGTTTTCAGTTTACAAAGAAGGAGAGATTTTAATAAAATAATAATTAATTAATAGAGCGGGATTTTTAGAAAGGGTAAATCGATCCAGATATTTTATATTTTCATTAGTAATAAATATAATAAAGTAGTTGTTAAAACAAAGTAAATTAAGGGAGGTGGTCATAATATTGCAAATATATATGAGGGCTGAGGCGAGGTCAGTGAAACAAAACAAAACGTGAGGATAGGTCAGTGAAATAAAGCAAAATGTAAGGGAATGTCTCTGAAATTTTTCCAATTCTTTTTTAATAGAATAAGGGTATTTAAGTAGTAAATGTTGTAAAACTAAAGCAAAACTAGACCAGAAATATATAAGATGAGAACATTCGAAATATAGAGACAATAGAGATGAGAGATTTTCTTATTATTCCAAGTCTTCAAGTGTTCACCAAATCTTCAAGTGTATCCAATATGAACTCTAATGCCTCTATTTATAGTATTACATAAAGTCATACAAAAGGTTAGTAAAAAACATGACATTAACCACAAAAGTTATGGAGACATTAACCATGTAGGTTATGGAGGAATATCAAGGGGGAAAGTTATGGAGGTGTGGAAGTTACTATACATTATGTTGTAATTACACCTTGAAGTTATAGACATCCAAATAAATATATTTACAATACTCCCCCTTGGATGTCCGATAAAATACCTCATTAAAACCTTACTAGGAAAAATCCCGTGAAAAAAATTCTAGTGAAGGAAAAAGAGTACATATATCTTGTAATTATACCTTGAAGTTAACATAAATATATTTACAACAATATATTAATTTTTAAGTTAATAACTTCTTTTTTAATTAGGATAAAGGTATTTAAGTAATTTAAATTTCAAGTTAGGGACATCAAATTTTTAATATGGAGCTCATAAAGGATATAAAATCTTTCAATATTTAGAAAATATTTTGGTCAACCAACATTGATATTATGCTTTTATATATATATATCAATCTAATCTTTCTATAATATCAAACCAAATTAAGAATGGTTGGATTTTTTTTCAAGCCTACACAGGAAACCATCATCTATTTTATCAAACAAAGATCCACAGAGTTCACAAGACTATTAATGAATACAAATTGTTTGCAACAAATTTTAAACATATGGAAAATAAATAAATCACACAAATAAATTCTGAAGAAACATGAATATTTTATTGATAAATATATCAACGCGGATACAATTATGTTGATCCCTTGATTCTTCTCTCATAAGGTATTTATCCATAATTCGAGGGCCGTTTGTGGCGTATTTCTCGGCCTAGGATGATTTGGACTTGATCTACATAATTTGAGGACCATTAGTGGCGTATTTCTCAAACTAGGATGATTTTGACTTGATCTACATAATTTGAGGGCCGTTAGTGACGAATTTCTCAAACTATGATGATTTGGACTTGATCTACATAATTTGACGGCCATTAGTGGTGTATTTCACAAACTAAGATGATTTGGACTTGATCTACATAATTCGAGGGCCGTTAGTGGCGTATTTCTCGAATTAAGATGATTTGGATTTGATCTCTTTACGAATATTCCATGAGTTTATGGAATATTTGAGATATTCGAGTTGCCTTTTCAAGGGAATATAGTACCCCTTATATAGACATGAAATAGGGTTTAGGGTTGAGTAGCCTCCAAGAATTCTAATTGGAATTGAACACATCTTATACATCTTATAGAGTCCCAACTCATTGAACACGTCTTGTAGAGTCCTACAAAATTTCAATGTCTACAAATGCCCCCTGCTTCAAGGCTTATTGGAGTGTAGACTTGATGAAACTTAAAGATGAGGCTTGAAGTACCCATTCTTCCACCTTTGTAGCTTTAGATTTTCAGAGTTAATTTAAGAGAGAAGAGATGAAGGGCAAAATTTGGTCCCACTGGGAGTGACAATTTGTTTGCAACAAATTTTAAACATATGAAAAATAAATAAACCACACAAATAAAATCTGAAGAAACATGAATATTTTATTGATAAATCAATGCGGATACAATTCTGTAGATCCCTTGATTCTTCTCTCATAAGATATTTATCCATAATTCGAGGGCCGTTTGTGGCGTATTTCTTGACTAAGGATGATTTGGACTTAATCTACATAATTTGAGGGACGTTAGTGGTGTATTTCTCTAACTAGGATGATTTTGACATAATTTGAAGGTCGTTAGTGGCGTATTTCTCAAACTATGATGATTTGGACTTGATCTACATAATTTGAGGGTCGTTAGTGACGTATTTCTCAAACTAAGATGATTTGGACCTGATATACATAATTTGACGACCGTTAGTGGCGTATTTCTCGAATTAAGATGATTTGTATTTGATCTCTTTATGAATATTCCATGAGTTTGTGGAATATTTGAGATATTCGAGATGCCTTTTCAAGGGAATATAGTACCCTTTATATAGGCATGAACTAGGGTTTAGGGTTGAGTAGCCTCTAAGAATTCTAATTGAAATTGAACACACCTTATAGAGTTCCAACTCATTAAACACGTCTTGTAGAGTCCTACAAAATTTCAATGTCTACACAAAGTACTACTCTACTTTGTTAAATATTCCTTATGTAAATGTAATTAATAATCATAGAGAAAATCTGGATCTTGAGTGAACCTCAAAACCATGCCAGGTTGGAGTTAATTCTTTCTATGGACACCAAACCAAATCTCTAAGTCATTTTTTTCTTCGATTTGACTTGGTTCGTCGATTCTATTTGACTTAGCGGTTTGACATATATATATATATATATATATATATATTTAAACAGATTATATGTTGGTAGATTCATGTTCCAAAATTTTAATTTTTAAACATAAAAATATAAAATAAAATTAATGATATGAATGAATCTCCAAATTTATACGCGAAATATCCTATTCTTACCAAATTTGGAGAGTAGCTTTCCAAAATTTATTGACTTAACTATGGTTACGATTCTTGTCAATGTAATATAACCTTGACCTTTAATAATTAAAAATATGACACATACTTCTTATCTATAAGTGTACTTAACTAAACTGAGAAAAATATAACCAAGGGGAGCCAAATTCTTCAAAGTGGGCACATTTCTCCTACCAGCATATCCAAAACCTGTAGTATATATAGATATTACTAAGTCACATTTTCTTTATTACCATTCTAAAGTTGCTTCAGTGAGTTAATCAATTTGTTCTATTTTTGAGTCTACCTTTAGATTTCTCCAACTACTGAGCGAGACGTGGTGGTGCCACTATATGTAAGCTATTAATTTGCTCTCATTTCATTTTTGTTCCTGTTTGCAAGGTATTTGTGAAATTATAAAATTAATTACGGTATAGATACCCTTTATATATGTATGTCAAGATCCCATCCATCAACAGTTGGTATATGTGTATATATATATACACATGTGCGCCCAATCAACTGCGGATGGAATCTTGACATATATAAGAGAGATATTCATAGATCTCAAAATCTGAAACTTTTTATAAATGTTTATAATTATTTCATGATTTTTTTTATCAATTAAAAAAGGTGATGGTCTTTTTCATTTGTACACGACCTTTGGTTCAGAATATACAATTGGACAGCAGCAGAAAAAATTGATTTTGTGGTGAGCCTTTTTTTTTTGGAAAAATTATGCGGTTAAGCAAACTTATACTACTGAATTACTCATCATAGCTATAATTTGCTATAATTATCACTCGCGACTAACATTATACATTAATTACGTGGGCTGACTTCGAGTTTGTATAATTAGTCACATTTGTATATGTATAATTCACCAGAATATACAAATACATATGTATAATATACAATTATCTAACCAATATGCATATACAATTCACCTTTCTCCCACTCTCTCGCTCGCCTCTCTCCTCCCTCTCC
>NW_006239355.1:107345-123712 GCF_000226075.1 Solanum tuberosum
TTTGTATAATTAGCCACGTTTGTATATGTATAATTCGCCAGAATATATAAATACATATGTATAATATACAATTATCTAACCGATATACATATACAATTCACCTTTCTCCCACTCTTTGCCCTCTCTCTCGCCTCTCTCCTCTCTCTCCCAGTCCCGCTCGCCTCTCTCCTCCCTATAACATGTAGCTACGAATTGTAATTATCAAACTATAGCTATGGAGAGTAATTAGGCTATTTTTGAGTGGCTATATATGAAAGTTCCTCTTTTTTTTTGGTCAAAATTTTGACCCATTGGGCCAGGTTTATTATATATATGAAATTAAAAAAATTAAAAAAATAACCAAATAAAGTTGTTTGTCCAGTCCAAAGGATCAAACCAAGATCCAAAAAGTAAAGGACAAGAAAATGCTAAAATTAGAAGTTGGAAATAAGATATCAGGGGCCCGTTTGGGCCCAAGTTTTATTTGGAAATATTTGGAAAACACTTGAGAAAAATTTAGCGGTTGGCGATTGGTCACATGACTTGGCAAGTTTTTTTTTGCCAAGAATCCCAAGTTCTCAACTACCAGAAAAACTATTTTTTGGGAACTTTTAAAAATTCAAAAATTATCTCAAACTTTTATATTTTATAAAAAATACTCATCATTTATTACTTCCTACTAATATATATCTATAGGAATAGTTTGTTACTACCTCCTTTGAAAATGTTCGAGTTCTAATTTGAATGATAAAATTGAGAGAAAAAAACAAATTTTAAAAAAAAAATATTGTAAATATAACTGAACCAAATTAATATACATTAATGTATTGCTCTTGCCTATATTATTATTATTTTGTTGTTGTTGATTTTTATCAATTATGTTATAAGGTTATTTTGAATGGAACATATTCATTATAAATAGATAATACAAACTTATGTGTATTTTTAATAGTTTTTAGAACTTATGGGTATAAATCATAATTTTTGAAATAGTCAAATATATTTGGGAAAACTTGGGGCCAAACATAGGGTGTTAACTTGGGAAAAATATGTCCCAAATATTATTTGACAAAAATACTTGAAAACTTGAGGCCAAACGCTAGCTCGATGTTGTCCGCTCTTCCACGGGGTTGTTTTTGTGATATCATTGAATTTTTTTAAAGCACTTTAATATAAGATATATATGAGGTCTCTTCAAAAATCGTATGATAAAACAATAATTTAAGATTCACAAATAAAAAATATTTCAATAAAAATGTATTTTATCTGGTCGTAAACTTATTCATTATGAATCTAAATTGCGTAAAGTCAATGAATTGGAATAATCCATGTTTTTATTTTATTTTATGGAATCGATCTAGTTCTCTTTTGTTGGTTTGTTTATAAGTTTCAATGTATTTTTAGTGAACATTGAAATAGTGGAGGAAATGGAGTATGATAAGTCGGTGTTGATGAATCATTCTTTGGCTGCTATGAATGAGCTGCTAAAGTTGGCCATGATTGATGAACCTCTCTGGGTCAGAAGCTTGGATGGAAGTGTAGAGACACTAAATGTTGAGGAATATGCCCGATCATTCACCCAATTTAATTGCATGAAATCTAGAGATTTCAGAACGGATGCCACAAGAGCATCTCGTAGAATGATTAATAATGGTCTGACATTAATGGAGATATTGATGGATAAGGTACGTAGGTTCTCCATCCTATATTCAGTGTTTTTCTTCCCATTTTCTTATGTTTCACATATTTCTTTGATTTTTGCTTCACATCTCGTAGTATGTGTTTTTAACCTTCCAAATGTATTTGTTTTTCTACATGTAGAATCTATGGATGGAGATGTTTCCATGCATTATCGGGAAAACATCTACTGTTGATGTGATTTCAACTAGTATAGGTGGAAGCAAGAGTGGTATTCTACAATTGGTATTTCTTTTTTATCATTATTTACTATTTTTCAAAAAAGTTACGCATCTCATTTATCCTATTATTTCATGCACTAAGAGTTTGAAAGTATTGATTTGCAGATTTACACTGAATTACAAATGATTTCTGATTTGGTTTCTGTTCGAGAAATAACATTTCTTCGCTACTGCCACCAATATGCGAAAGATATTTGGGTTATAGTGGATGTGTCCGTTGACATGATAAATAAAGGTGCACAACAATGTGAAATTAGGAATTGTCGGAGGTTTCCTTCTGGTTGTGTTGTGCAAGATCTGCTTAATGGTTACTCCAAGGTAATTAAACTTAAATTGTCTTTTTCATTTTGCTTCCCATGTAGACCTCCATAATTTCTCTAAATTTAATGATCTATGTTGCTTAATTTGCATTGATTTTCTTCTTATTGATTTAATTTTTTAAAGTAAGGTCTATACACACATCGTAGTGTTTTGCCCCTTTTGGTGGATATTGTCGGCTCATTCAATATTTAGGGTTTGTAGTATTTCTTCTCTTGACATTTGTTTCTCCTTGGCGTGTTTTGAGAAGGATTCAGTAGGATAATGTTATGACCTCAATCGAGATCAAAATTCAATTACAGAATTTAAACAATCAACACAACAAGTTTTTTGAGGCAATTTTCTGCTATAGGTTGAAAGAGAAATATTGAACTCAAATGAACAAGAAATACTATCTATTAAAAGAAAACAAGCCAATAGTGAACTCAATTAGTGATAGAATCTGCAGAAGAAAAAGATGAGGAGAGAATCAGATTTAGATAGATGAGAAGAGAAAGGAATTTGGGATAGAGAAGAACATGAGGAAGGAATTGGAATTACCAGATTTGAGTTAGCGTTCTCTCTCCTATGTGATGTGTATATATAACCGTCTGTCCATGTGGCATGATCTCGTCCCTTGAGTTTTATTTAAATGAAATAAATCTTGACCCTTCAATCTTTTAATTTCCCTGTTAGTGGTTTTCTTTCCCGAGTTTGAATCTTAATTAACAACAAAATTTTATTAACTAGGATTGAGATTATAACATACCCTCCGTCTTCAAATGATCCTTGTCCTCAAGGATCAAGACTAAAATTAGGGAAGGTGGTGCATAAGTGTTGGTAGTCCTCCCATGTAGCATCTTCAGGAGGAAGGTTTGATCATTGAACTAACATCTTTACAATAACAACATTGTTCTGCTTAACCATTTGCCTTTGCAAAATGGCAACTGGTTGCATGATGAACTGACCATCAGCTTCACTGTTAGGAAGAGATGATTTAACCACTACACGATTGCCCACTTTCTTTTTGAGTAATGGGACATGGAAAATAGGGTGGACCTTAGATTCAGGTAGTAATACTAGTTTGTAAGCCACATTACCAATCCTAGCAATAACCAAATAGGGACCATAATATTTAGAGTTGAGCTTAAGGTTCCTCCTTAGTACTAATGATGTTTGTTTGTATGGCTGCAACTTCAAATATACTAAATCGCCCACTGCAACCTCTCTATCAGTCTTTCTATTATCAGCAAAGAACAACATCCTGGCTTGAGTTGCATGTAAGTTATCCTTGAGTAATTGTAAAAATTGTTGCCACTGTATGATCACATCTTCAGCAACTTGCACTACATTTTCTAATAAAGGTCCGATACATAGCTGAGGGGGTGTATACCCATAAAGAGCTTTAAAAGGGGTACACTTCAACCCTGTATGAAAATTAGTATTACACCACCATTCAGTTGCTGCTGATAGCCATTGTTTACACTGGTTAGGCTTGCTTACCACCATGCACTTAAGTAGTTTTCCAAGCACTTGTTAACCCTTTCTGTTTTACCATCACTTTAAGGGTGATATGCAGAACTATAATTGAGTTGAGTGCCCAGTAAGTTGAATAGAGCTCACCAGAAGTTGCTCAGAAACACCTTGTCCTATTAGTCAAAATAGACTCCGGAGTACCACGTAGGCTATGTATCCTTTTCCAAAAGATAGAAGCAACAGTAGCAGTAGTATATGGGTGTGATAGTGCTATGAAGTGGGCATAATTAGTAAATTTGTCAACCGCCACTAATATGACATCTTTAGACTTAGACTTGGGAAGACCTTCCACAAAGTCCATACTAATATGCCACCATGCTTGATTTGGAACAAGTAAGCAACAATCCTGGATAAGTTGCATTATCATCCTTATTCTTATGGCACACATTACATTTGGACACATAATCATTTGTTGCTTAGACAAGGCATCAACTACTCTATTTTCTGCACCTTTCTTGTACTGAACCTCGTAATCAAGCCCTAATAGCTTGGTTAAACCCTTTTGCGGAATAGCTGAGGTTACCTTTTGTTCCTGTAGATATTTTAAGCTATGATGGTCAGTCTGCACCACGAAGTGCTTGAGCAGGAGATAGTGTCTCCACTTATCCACAACACTTAACAAAGCCATGTACTCCTCATAAATAGACTTTCCTCGGTGCTTGGGTGCCAACATCTTACTAAAATAAGCAATTGGTCTTCCCTTCTTTATAAGTACTGCACCAATGCCTCCATGATTGACATCAGTCTCAACGACAAACTCCTGTGAATAGTTAGGAAGTGCGAGCACATATGTGGTGCTCATAGCTGTCTTAAGGGCTTCAAATGCTATTCCTGCCTCTAGATCCCATTTGAAGGCGCATCCTGTTTTAACAAATCAGTGAGGGGCCTATTGATAGTACCATAATTAACAATATATTTCCTGTAGTTGCCAGTAAGACCAGTGAATCCTCCAAGTGCTTTGAGTGTTTTTGGTCTAGGCCACTCGACCATGGCTCTAATTTTGAGAGGATCAGTAGCTACACCTTTCCTGGTAATAACATGCCCCAAGTAGGATAATGCTATGATGTCAATCGAGATCAAAATTCAATTACAGAGTTTAAACAATCAGCACAACAAGTTTTTTGGGGCATTTATATGCTATATATTGGAAGAAAAATATTGAACTCAAATGAACAAGAAATACTATCTATTAAAAGAAAACAAGCCATTAGTGAACTCCATTAGTGATAGAATCTGCAGTAGAAAAAGATGAGGAGAGAATCAAATTTAAATAGATGAGAAGAGAAAGGAATTTGGGAGAGAGAAGAACACGAGGAAGGAATTAGAATTACCAGATTTCACTTAGCCTTCTCTCTCCTATGTGATGTGTATATATAACCGTCTATTCATGTGACATGATCTCGTTCCTTAAGCTTCATTTAAATGAAATAAATCTCGGTCCTTCAATTTTTTAATTTCCCTATTAATGGCTTATACTCTTTTCCGAGTTCGAATCTTGACAATAACATTTTATCAGCTAGGATTGAGATCATAACAATACTTTAAAAGTGGTATCCTAATAATTTGAACCTTATATTGGTATTTAATGTTTGAAAATGATTCTATAATTCCTGAAATTACACTATCATCTAATTTCATAATGCAACACTTTTTGTTAGAATGGTTAGTATAACTGACCATTAGAAATGAGATTATCGAGGAGTATTATATTATATATCTTGAATTTACTAATTTATGATCTTTGCATGAAGGTAAGACATTTTTATTTTCATTTCTAATGCGTAAGTTACGTTGATCTATATTTATCTCATCTCCACAGCAGATGGTTGATATCCCACACCTTTCTTGGGCTGTATTTTGTGCATTAGTTTTCATAAGGTATACTAATTCATTTTGTTGATCATTTTAATTAGTTTATCCAGCTTATACTTTATTTTATTCAAAATAAGAGAAATTAGGCTTCGTCTAGTTTTGATGAATGCAACTATTTAGTAATTGTATAAAATATACCAACATGAGTTGTGGTGCAGTGGTGGAACTGCTCCACCCTTAATCAGATGTCTCGGATTCGAGCCAACAGGTAAGGACTCAAATACCGTGCACACTCCCTCCTCCCATATTTATTGTTAAGACCACTAGGGATCTTTTCGGAGGATACATCCTTTGAGATTGAGTCCTTGATTTGATGGTTGAGTTTTCTAAGTTGTCTACACCAACTATCATCTTACTTGGATTATTAATTAGGTCAACATATCATGTAAGATCATATTTTTTTATTTAGTGGTCTTGCAAAATTGATGTAATATTTAATTTTCAGATAACTTGGATCGAGCACATGGAATATAATGAAAATGTTGTCCACCATATGTATCGCCCTATGGTCAGGTCTGGTATTGGTTTTGGCGCACAAAGGTGGATGGCTACTTTGCAAAGGCAATCTGTATTTTTGGGATTAATGAGGTCATTCAATGACCCCACAGGTAACCATGCATGTCCCATTATTGTTCCATTTGTTTACACTTTTGATTACTAACAAGAACTTTGGATTCTGATGAGGTTTTATTTGTGGCAGTTGGTTTAAATGGTGAGAAAAATGTAGGAATGTTGGCTCAACGCATGACTCACAACTTTTGTGCAGGGGTTTGTGGAACCACTCACCAATGGCAAATAATTCAATTAGCAAAGGGTAAAGGTGTTAAATTGATGAAGAGAAACAATATTAGTGACCTCGGTGAACCTAGTGGTACAGTGTTGAGTGCCACAAAGACCATCTGGTTGCCCGTGAAACATCAACGTTTGTTTGAATTCCTTATGAATGAACAAACGAGGAGTCAATGGGATGTCTGGACTATTAGTTATTTCATGAAACTAATGGTCTACATTCCCAAGGATCACAATATTGATAATAACATCTCTCTTTTTCATGTTAATGTGAGTGATTGATTATTGTATTTTTTAGAAACATGATAGGATCAATTCTTTTTTACTAATCATTGATTTATAAATAACCTATTATTTTGTTTTGGACTTGTAGGGGCATGACACCAGTACTAATCAAAATAACATGATGATCTTGCAAGATACTTGCACGGACGCAACAGGATCCCTTTTAGTATATGCAACAATGGATTCACTAGCAATGAATGTGGTGAAGAAAAAAGGGGACCCTTCTGGTGTGGCTCTCTTTCCATGTGGAATTGCAATTGTGCCTGATTCTTTTCAAGATTATAATACGGCAAATAACTTCAACAGAATTCTGGGAGAGAATGATAATGGATTCTGTGGTGGATCACTTGTGACCATTGGGTTCCAAATGTTGGTGAAAACCATTCATTCTAAAAAGCACACTATAGAGTCAGCCAAAAAAGCAAATGGAATCATCTCTGGTATAATTAACGGGATCAAAACTTCTCTCAAGTGCAAGTGATAATCCAAGACGAAATGCATTACTTCTTTTGAGTCGATGGAGGTAGTTTTAAGAGTTAGCCTGTTTTAGCTATATATGTCTTTTTGTCAAAAGATGAGATACTAGATGAATTTGTGTTCCTTTTTTCATCCTGAACTGAATAATGTTTGTTTACATAGACATTCTCATTTTTGGTGGTTCACTGCTCGTTTGACTTTGTTATACTATGTCATGTCTTGATCTCCAATCAACTTGATAATCGAATGAGTGAAAATTGGCATAGGTCTGACCGTCTGAATTTCAAATTTGGAGGTAAATTCTACCATTTGAGTGTGATAACATATATAGTAAAGTGTCATGGTGCAGTTATGTAAACTGCTCTTGTTATCATTTTCTTAAGTTAATCATGAAATAGGATATTTAGCATTTAATTCTCATCATGTTCTTCCACCAAATCAACCAGCAGGGCATGTTTGTTTTGGCTGAAACTCAAGCTACTCTCTACTTTGTGATAAGTTATGTTTTTGAACTACGTAGTTGTTAGCATTTTTAGCATATACTAGAGAATCGCGGGTGAAAAAAGATCTTATTAAATTCATGATATGATCCTCTCTTTTAAACATACACTAGGGATCGTAGTGAGCTGTTGTTGCGTCTCTTTGCATGGATGTGTTACCAATGCCTCTAGTTCCTTCCCAGGTTGTGGTAGCAGTGCAAGTAGTTAGATAATTACACATGTATAAACACATAACACAACTTTATATTTTTGACAAACAATTCCAAGTTTCTCATGACAACATTAAGCTCGTTACAATTAGATATAGGGCTGCTACGGATTGATGTACAGTCATAGAATTTAATTGGAAGTATTGTTGCCTTCTTGGATCAAGTTTAAAGAATTTTAAGATAGAATTAACTTCAGCTGCGATGGCATCACAAATTGAGAAAAGAACTTATCCAATGGAAACAGAGGGAATAAAACTGTAGAAGGCGTAATGGTAAGCATTAGGTGGCATGGGATAAGCTGTAGCTCCCTAAAGAAGAAAGGGAACAAGGTTTCAGATATTTAAAAGGCGTATCGAATGCCCTTTTTGTCAAACTATGGTGGACTTTCAGAACATCCACTTCCTCACTATATAGCACTTATATGTGGAATAAATACAGCAAAGGAAATTAGAAGTACAAAATTAACAAAGGAAAACGTTGTAAGTTGTAATATTGATAAACTAGCCAATAAAAGTCAGATGCTTGGGTAGGTTGTCCACGTTACACCCCCTTGGGGTATGGCTCTTCCTAGATCCTATGTGAGCGCAAGAGGCTTCATGCACCGAGGTGCCTATTATTTAATTTTACCTTTAGTATTTGAAGAATATTCGTTTATGTTGAGATCCATTATTGAAAAAGGTTATGTATAGATAGGTGGTCTCGGATAGCACAACATTTGGCTGGACGAACAGATAATGTATCTAAAGAAAGTTGCCAAAAAAGCAGAAAATTTAGATGGAGTATCTTCTCCTTCCAGAAATTCTAGTTTGGTCTAGTTTGCACACATGGTAGAAGGTTCATTATTCTTAGCAGATACAGATTATTCGATGAGTGGCTTTAGCTAAGATCAATTTAACGATCAGAACTCAGATCTTTCCAAGAATAATTTTGGTTACAACAATTTAGAGTTCCTAGATGCTTTCATGCATGATTTATTTATGAGCGAAGGGGTTGACAATGAAATGGTAGATGATGATATGTTTCAAGCACAACATGAGTTTGAAGATCACATGTCTGCTGCAAATGGATTTGACGAATTGTTATCTGGTGAATTCAACATAAATAGTGATGTGATCAATGTCATATGAGTCATTTATATAATCATCTTTAGGGATAAATTACTTCCTATTGAATTGTTAGTGTAAATAGTTTCCCCTTAAGCATGATACTGCAGTTGTATCTTTCTGCAGTAATTTGACAATCACGGTAAGCACACAACAACCTTGTAACAAGGGATTCATTTTTGGAGTCTAATTTCAAATCTTTTGAATTAAGAGGCATCTTATGGAGTTGGCCACATTGCTAATATAGTAGGTTTCTTTCAATACAATTCCAGAGATAATTTTCACCAGTTTTTATATACACTCGAATACATTGTTATGCACTCGTAATAACGAAAGCAATAGATTCCACAAGGCATAAGCACACAATGTTTCTAATGCAAAGAAATTCTCAATCCACAAACTTCACTATACAACTTTTATAACCAGTGATACAAGTCTAGTATTTTCCACTTCAGAAACATCCAAGGAGTGGTTTCTTTGGAGAACTTCCAGTGGCCCGACATTTTGCTGCCATCTCCTCTGCGGTAAGAAGATCTTCTCCACGTTTAGCTTCAGTTATCGCTCTTTTTTCTTCTGCTGACTTGTGGACTAGAGCAATCTTGTTTTTCAGTTTCTCAATGTACTCGGCCTTCTTTTTCAACAATTGCTCCTGTTCACCCACAAGATGTGTAAGGCTAAAACAACCACAAATATACTTTGGAAGCTAAAATGGTATGAACAAGATGGTACGTAGAGATTGTAATTGATGGTGATTAACAGTTACAACCACAAATATGGTTATTAAAGACAAGGATATGGTTTTTGAGGCATCAACACATATGACTTGTATTAACTAATATCAAACAGAACCATCAAATAAATGGAAAGTGAACAACTACACATGATTAGTCCAACGACATTATTTGTTGAGAATCCTGAAACTTATATTCCGGAAATTTTACTCAAGCATCTAGCATTTCTTTTCACTGAAGAACAGGGTATTATTGAACAAAGACAAGCAAACGGAATATTTGTGGCATTACGAGATCTCTCTGGGACTTATAATAACAAAATCACGGTCACCAGACGATGTAACCATAATAACTCGTTAGATTATAGCATGTAGCAAAATAGAAGAATGACTTCTCACCTCAGTCCTTTTTAGCTCAGCCTCCAAGCTTGCTTTCTTGCTGTTCTCCCATGCAAGAATTTCAGACCGCTTTTTCTGAGCTCTGTCAACGAATTGGGGATAAAACAGATTCAAATTACCAACTGTACTCAAATTTATGAGTAATAACATTTCCTGAGACACGTACTTATCCTGTAATTCGGCTTAAAAAAACTTTAATCTTTGGTCTCAAATTTGAGTCATTACTGAATATAAAAACTATCATAGCAAAGCAGGTTCATCCGCATAAGGTCGAAATAACGACAGGGGCTTCTCAGATAACAGATTAGGGGAAATTAACAGTGTTTTGCAATAAGATTGCCAAGATCATCTAAACGGAAATTCATACTCCACTAAATCATTTACACATAAATGAATGAATCCAAATGCCATAACTAAGTGAAACAACTGGCATACAGTTGATAATTTCACTTCAAGAAATTAACTAATAAAATGGCTTCAAGACAGTAACTATCCACAATCAACAAAAATTGTCTTTTGAGGCATTTCAAATTCAAAATTCAATCACTTTGTAGTTCTAACACCTCAACATGTAAATGAAAATGCGCAATTTCATAACATACTTGTTTTCAGCTTTTGATTTCTCACTTTCTTCCCATGCTTTGATTAGCGACAATCTCTTCTCTGTCGTTAACCGAGCAAGAGTTGCATCTGAAGATTATATATGCAAATTAGTTTTCATTGAGCTGTAGAGTGATTGAGAAGAAAAAATAGTATAACACAATAAAACAATAGTAAGTACCTCTGTCAATAGATCCCTTTTTCTCAACGGGTACCAGCGCTTCTGCCAAGGACATAAAATTCATACAAAGACGTTAGACAAAGACTATACTAAAGTCTAATGTAGTATGAATTATAGTTGCTCTAAGTGAACTCCACTAATACAGATGAGGGAGTAGATCTTTAGAATATTACTTTAACATGGAAACTTTGTATGTGAAAGAGAGGGAGGAAGCAAAAAAAATTGAGTCATTTGAAATGAATCTATGTTGATCATTTAAATTGCCAATGGATTATCAGAAACACCATAGCTTGATAAAATTAGAGGAGTACCACAACTAAAAAAAGTTTGACAACTAAAGAAAGAGAGGCGGGCACATGTTGTACAAACACAATCAACTTATTTGGTTGAAGTTAGCACAAAAGGTATATGAAAATACATAAAATATGAGTTCAGTAGGGTAATAGGACCCTAGTTAGGTTGAATGTGTTTGTACAACACGAGCCTGCCACAAGATAATGAATTAGTGATAATGTGAGCAGCTTTAAATTTGATATTCATAACCTCCAAATATTTAATCTAAAACTTTACGATAACTTTTGGTATTCCTTCATTTTTATCTATATAAATTCATCTTTTTTGTTTCATGAAATCCTTACCCAAGGTTAGCGTTTTTATTCTATAGTTAAAGTAAATGGTTGGATATGGGAGAAAGAGTTTATAAGAATTCAGAAAATTCTATACTAATTTTGTATTAATTTTCCCATCTATATTATTATTATTGATCAAAGACTTAAGAAGGATGTATAGACTATATTTTTTCTTCTCAGTTTTTTTTTGGGTGTGTGTGTTTTTTCTCAATTAAACTTCTTGATTTAGTTTCCTTTGAATGTTTTATTGTCGTAAGTCTATACTCTTATTAATTTGGGCTTAAATTAGCCATTGTGACTTTATTAAAAGTTTACTAACTATAAACCAAAGTTCAAAAGTTACAGTTTGTTGCTTAAAAAGAATTAATTTGAAACATCAAAATACGCCCTTTGTGTTTTTTTTTTTTGTCATATTATTAAAGATAGATTTGTAGTTGTTACATTTTATTATTCATTATACACATGTTTTCATAGAATTTTAGTCATTCTAACATATCGATGAAAATTCACATGAAACACACGTGTGAAACACGTATCCAGAAACTAGTTAAGTGAATGAATTTGCACTTTAATTTATTTAACTAACCGACATATCAATAATTAATTGTATTTTCCTCTTTAACAACTAATAATACATTATCAGTTCACACTTTTGTCGTTTTTCCTAAAACCTCCACTTTAGTAATTACTAAGTGTCATAAAATATATTAACGATAAGTTTTAGTCTGTTTTATGGTCTTGCTCCCGTGAATCACCATATTATGATAATCTAAAACAATTAATTAATTACACGGTATTGTCCATCCTTTACATATATAAATACACTAGTCTCTAGGAACGTGCGTTGCATGTTTAACCCAAACGATAATGTATTCATTTCATCTTCTACACAATTAATAGATTTTAAAAGTTCATAAATTGATATGTGCAACATAAAATATTTGTTGTAAAGAAATAAGAGATTCTTACCAAATAAATATAATGAATCATTGAAGTTATCACATATAATTATAGTTATAAAAAAAAATCAACATCTTGAAAGAAGGAAGAACAACTTTGGATTTTTAGTTTGTTTGAATACTTCCTTACAGGGATAAGCGCTCCTATTGTTAGGACCGAAATAAGCAGGTGTAACGCGGAAGCTAGCAAAGCAAACCTCGAAAGACCATGAGTAAGCAAACAAACGAGAAATATACAAAGACACAAAGATTTAACGTGGTTCGGTCAATCGACCTACGTCCACAAAGGAGATGAGCAATCCACTATATAAACATGAGAGTACAAAATATAGAGAGAAATAACCTCAACCAATTCACTCGGAATACATGGGAGGTTCACACAAGCGATAACGTATCAAGCTTGTGACCCACAAATTCTCCCCTAACCAAAACTACTCAAAGCCCTTAAGACTACATTGTGAATGCTGATTAAGTTAGAAGGAACAAACCTCTATTTATAGAGTCCTAAACCTTTTCCTACAAGAAAAGGACTAGCCAATCCAAAACCTTTTCCTAAAAGGAAAACCTATTTATGGTAAGAAATTCAGGGCAAATAAAGCCCAACACCTATCTAGGGTGTTTCTCCTTTCTATTTTTGGGTGGAAATTCATTTTAAATTGAGGCAAATCACTCACCTTTTCTATATGAGGAAATGAACTTTGTTAGTTTATGTGAAAAACTTTCTTACAAGGGAAGCGGTCCTAACCAGAGTGTGTGTTTCTACATTCTCTTTTAGGAAAGTGATTCATTTATAGTTCGATTGACAAATCATATTTCATATGCGAGAAAAAGACTGTTTTGGTATTAGTTTACTTGAAAACATAGAAAGCATTTCCGACAAGAATGTTTCTCCATTCTCTTTAAGGGAGGCAATTTATTTGGGTCTGATCGATAATTCACCTTCCTTATAGGAGGAAAAAGAACTTTGAATTCCTAGTTTATTTAAAAACTTCCTAACATGGGAAAGTGCTCCCGGCCAAATTGTTTATAAAATTCCTTTTTAGGGTGGGGATTCATTTTTGTTTAATTAGCAAATCACCTTCCTTAAAGAAATATTATAGATCATAGTGTTTCTCTTTTCTCGAGCTCAAATCAGAAATATTTGATTAAAAATTTAGGGATTACATCCAATTAGGACCCATTTGGTATATATATGATAATACAAACCCAATTAATTTAGATTTGTTTTGCATGTAGTCTATTGATGGGGGAAGAACTCTTGATAAGAGGTTACTCATTCTTAGGATTCAAACGCGAGACTTCTACATAAGAGTGGATAAATCTCATTCATATATATATATGTACATAAAAAAAAAAATCTTAGATAATTTCAGACTTTTCGTGATGGGTACATCTCTGCTTTAGTGCTTTATAGATTTTGTAATAAATTGTTTTGATACTTTTTTTGTTTACTTATCTTCCATTTTACAAAGGTTGTATAGATTGAAATTAATTTTAAATGCTTAATTGTATACTTACTATGATTCATGTCATCTATACTATTTGTATGAGACGTGTGCAACACACTGGACTCGTGCGTTGCACGTGTGTCTCATACAAATAGTATAGATGACATGAATCATAGACACTAGTATATATATAGCAAATGCATCTTCTAAATTTTGTCAATAAGTTATTTTCTACTTCAACATTATATTATTTAATTTCCAAGTTACCTTGTATCAAGGACGACACATTTCAAGTTAGATTCTAAACAAGGTCACTCTCAATTTACTTCAAGAGCAAATGGTCATGCTATTTTTCATTCAATGATTAAAGAATCACATTCAAGGAATCAAGTGTAAAGAGATAAGGAGTTAGACCCAGTTAATTTCACAAAGCCTTTAATCAAGAAACTAGATAAGCCCTTCATTTTTTTAAATGTTGAAGCAGATGACGATCAATATATGGACTTGGAATTGAAGCTTTACAATATAGTCAAAGGATCAAGCTCATACCAGAAATATTTGAGTAAAAGTGTAGGGATTACATCCAATCAGGACCCATTTAGTATATATATGATAATACAAAGCCAATTAATTTAGATTTGTCTTGCGTATAGTCTATTGATGGGGAAGAACTCTTGATTAGAGGTTACTTATTCTTAAAATTCAAACACGATATTTCTACATAAGAGTGGATAAATCTCATTCATCTCAATGCTCATTGGTGTCATGTAAATGAATTATATATATATATATATACAAAAAAAAATCTTAGACTTTTCGTCATGGTTACATCTCTGCTTTAGTGCTTTGTAGATTTTGTAAGAAATTGTTTTGATACTTTTTTTGTTTGCTTATCTTCCATTTTACAAAGTTTGTATAGATTGAAATTAATTTTAAATGCTTAATTGTATACTAACTATGATTCATGTCATCTATACTATTTGTATGAGACACGTGCAACACAACAACGCACTGGACACGTGCGTTGCACGTGTGCCTCATACAAATAGTATAGATGAAATGAATCATAGACACTAGTATATATATAGCAAATGCATCTTTTAAATTTTTTCAATAATTTATTTTCTACTTCAACATTATATTATTTAGTTTGCAGGTTACCTTATGTCAAGGACGACACATTTCAAGTTAGATTTTAAACAAGGTCACTCTCAATTTGCTTCAATAGCAAATGGTAATACTATTTTCCATTCAATGATAGAAGAATCACATTCAAGGGGTCAAGTGTCCAGAGATAAGGAGTTGGACCCAGTTAATTTCACAAAGCCTTTAATCAAGAAACTAGATAAGCCCTTCATTTTTTAAAATGTTGAAGCAGATGACGATCAAAATATGGACTTGGAATTGAAGCTTTACAATATAGTCAAAGCATCCAGCTCTTACCAGGAATATTTGATTAAAAGGTTAGGGATTGCGTCCATTCAGGTCAATTTGGTATATATTGATAATACAAACCGAATTAATTTTAATTTGTCTTGTGTATAGTCTATTGATGGGGTAAGAACTCTTGATTAGAAGTTATTCATTCTTAGGGTTCAAACACGAGACTTCTACATAAGAGTGGATGAATCTCATTCATCTCAATGCTCATTGGTGGCATGTAAAAGAAAAACACACACACACGCACGCGCACGCACGCACGTACGCATACACACACGCACAATCTTAGATAATTTTAGACTTTTCGTGATGGTTACATCTCTGCTTTAGTGCTTTATAGATTTTGTAACAAATTTTTTGCTTGTCTTCCATTTTACAAAGTTTGTATAGATTGAAATTAATTTTAAATGGTTAATTGTATACTTACTATGATTCATGTCATCTATACTATTTGTATGAGACACACGTGCAACGCATGTGTCCAGACGCTAGTATATATATAACAAATGTATCTTGTAAATTGTGTCGATAAGTTATTTTCTACTTCAACATTATATTATTTAATTTGCAGGTTACCTTGTGTCAAGAACGACACGTTTCAAGTTAGATTCTAAACAAGGTCACTCTCAATTTGCTTCAAGAGCAAATAGTCCTGCTATTTTCCATTCAATGATTGAAGAATCACATTCAAGGGGTCAAGTGTACAAAGATAAGGAGTTGGACCCAATTAATTTCACAAAGCCTTTAATCAAGAAATTAGATAAGCCTTTCATTTTTTAAAATGTTAAAGCAGATGACGATCAAAATATGGACTTGAAATTGAAACTTTAGAATATAGTCATAGGATCAAGGATATGAAATAACTCCTAAAAAGTGTTTCTCTTGTAGTGTTCACTCAAACTTAAATTTTTAATGGTGTTTTTCTGTATTAGTATCTTAGTTGTCCTTCTTGTCATATCCACCCCCCCCCCCCCCCCCCCCCCCCCCCCCTCTCCCCCCCCCCCCCCCCCCCCCC
>NW_006239355.1:123848-129127 GCF_000226075.1 Solanum tuberosum
TCGGTCCCCCCCCCCCCCCCCCCCCCTTTTATTTTTTATTTGAGTAGAGTCTCTTAAATGTTGGTATTAATAAAGTTCAAAACTTCTTGAAACAAAAATTATTTTTCTTACCCTCTTTTTATCAACATGTTCAAGGAATAACTCCTAATAAGAGTGTTTCTCAACTCTCCAATATTTTAAAAAATCAAACTGTTACCGAAACAACTAACCAATAATCCATTATCGATAAATCAATAACTTTTTTCAATTTGGATTATTGATTTTGGTTCGATCTTGGTCATGTTTGTACATACAAACATAACTCATGACATCTCATAAAACCCCTTTCAAAATCAGAAATTCTGTACGAATTCAAACAAAAATATATTTCTACAGAACCCCTTACCGAAAGATACAAATAAACAAGAGGAATCTTAGTTATTTGACTATCCAAACTTTCACCTTGTTGGTGAGAGTTCGATTTCCCAAAAAAGAGAATGTCACTTCTCTCAAAAGTCAGAGCACACACGAAATTCAGTCGGATAAAACAGAGAAACAGAAAACAGAGTCAAAAGGAAGAGATCAATTACTAGTTTCGGGTTCGACGATGACGAGAGCTTTGGAATCATCGTGTTTGTCTTCCAATTCTTTAGAAGGAGGTACAGTTGATAAGACTATGGCTTTCTCCTCCGCGACATGTTCATCAGTCTCCACTTTCTTGGCTTCTTCTTCACCCATATCTTAATCGAATTGCAGAATTGTAAGATTATATCAGAGAGTGGGGTTGAAGAGAAGATATGTGTAATTGATAGTTGAAATAAATGTTGCCTTTAGAATAAAGGGAAGAAGCTAGAGACAGAGTGGACACCCATTTGTATAAGCTTAGCTGGATTATGATTTGTACATTTGTTGTAAAGGACCCCATTTGTCAGCTGTCACACTCCATTGACAACACTCCATAAACTTTTGCAAATATATAATCCATGATTGATACAGTCGTTGGCCTAACTAAAATGATACGGGACAGGATGTCAAATTCAACTTTAAATAGTTTTTGGGGTTTTCATCCGGTGTTCGATATTCGTAATTGAGCTCGACTAATCTAGTTTCATGTCAAGTAGGATCCCCTCAGCGGTAGAGCTCTCAAGGATTTTCTTTTCATATTCAAAACTTGAAACTGAAATATCTGATTAAGGGAGTAGCAGTATAGTCTCATTAACTACCCTACATAAATTCAACTCTAAACATGATTGGCCCATCCTTATACTTTTGGTTAATAATTGTGGTCCTCGCACTTGGTATCCAACAGGTGGAAGAAAAATATGATTAAAATATCTTTTTGTCAAAAATATAATGCAAAAATTACTTATATTTTGTAAAATCAAACTCAGAATAATAATATGAAACATGAAAGTAGACAAGTAATATAGAGAAATAAGAAGTATTTCTCAAGTGTATCTGATATGAATTCTTATACCTCTATTTATAGTAATAGACTAGTTTTGGGCACTTGTGTTACACATATATCCCGTGCTAAATTGTGTAGAGTCGGTATAAGTATATTTTTTTTGCTAATTTATCATCTATATTAAACTTGCCCAAAACTAACTGGTAAGCATAGCCCCATCCATTGCACCAAATTCTTTGGTGCTAACTTACCACTTAGTGCATTCATGAGCGCACAAAAGGAAATTTCTTTACAAAAAGTAAAATTAATGTTGAAAAACAATAAAAATCATTTGTTAAAATACCAAAAATACACCAATTCGAAATCCTAATAGCATAAATTTCTTTAGATCATCGTTATATACATGCTACATGTTAACTCCATGTTACAATTACCTCAAGGTTAGAATAGTGCAATTTTTATCATAAAAATAAAAGCCAGGAAGGAGAAAAACCACATGGTACATATCTATATATAAAGCTTAAAATACAACTAGTACATATTCATATATAGAGCTTAAAATACAAATAAATGAAGGAATCTATTAGGCACGAAAGTTAAAAGATCAAGTATACGGTTGTGCATGTACCATCCATCCCCTCAACACTGGATTATGAGCAAAATTCAAAGCCTACTCTAAAATTTTGTAACTTCCAACTGCATATGCTTTCGAAGTAACCAATGTACCTCACAAGATTATAAAATGGCCAATCTTTTTAGTATTGAAATATTGTATATGATGGCCCTTCATTGTCATTTATAACTCTTAAAATAACTAACCTATTAGCCATAATGTCATGTACATTATTATTAATTATATAGTAAAACCTCTATAAATTAATATAGGTGGGACCATAAAATTTTATTATTTTATAGAAATATTATTTAATCGATAAATTAATATTTATTAATTTAAAGAATGATTTGAGATTTAATGAAGGTTAATTTTGATTATATCAAAATCATTGTATCTTACTAATTTATGTATCATATTTATTGAGTTCACATAAAAAAAAATTATACATAAAGTACAACGAATACATCAAAATCATTGTATCTTACTAATTTATGTATCATATTTACTGATTTGTCACTATCGTACAAACAAAAGAGCATGGATGACAAGTGTGCTTTTTGATGAATATATTCGTTGGTTTGACCACAAAATGCATGGTAGACGAGTTTTGCTTATGGTAGATGTCCATAATAGAAATATTAAAGGACTACAAAATGTTGAGGCATAATACATCTATTGGACCCTAAACTTGGCTTCAAATTTTAACTTTGACCTCCAACTTTCAAAGTGCACAAACAGACACTTTAACTATCCAACTTTTAAATAAATAAACACACGATTTTTACAGCAAAAGAGCGTGAAATGCAAACGCTCCAACGTGTATTAGTGAGCCACTCAATGGCTGCCAACTAATTAAATATTTTACACGTCATTTTAGAACTAAAAAAAATCAAAATAAATTTTAATTCATATACAAGAATCAAAATTAATTCCTCCTAATGGTTTTTAGAGCTTGGAGCTCATTGTTTGACGGAGCTTAGAGGTTTGTTGATGGCTGGCTTCTTGGTTTAGGTGTTTGTGGTTGTTGGGTCTGTTTTCATGGGGTTTGGGGGCTCATTTGGATTCTCGTCGGAGATGGCAGATCTGATGGGTTTGGGGTCGGGTATTTGGTGGGTTTAGCGAGCTCGAAGCTCGTTCGCTTCATGGTTTGTGCTCCGGTGTGAGGAAGAAGGAGAACGGCTGGGTATTTGGTGGCGTTTTGCCCGAAAAAGAAGAAAATGAACGGAGGTTTTGGGTTGCCGGAGATTGGTCGGAATTCGGAGGGTAGAGTTGTCATTTTAACATTTTTTTACTGTTGTGGGACTCAAAAATTACTCCTAACTCGCGCAGAATACGTGCACATCACGCGTTTTGCCAAGTAGGATTCGTGTGTTTATTTATTAAGAGGTTGGATAGTTAAAGTGCCTGTTTGTGTACTATGAAAGTTGGAGGTCAAAATTAAAATTTGAAGCCAAGTTTAGGGTCCAATATATGTATTATGCCAAATGTTGAATTGTTTTTCTTGCCACCCAACATGACATCCAAAATTCAACCTTGTGATGCTGAGATAATAAGAGCTTTGAAGATGTATTATCGTAATAGATTTTATCGTAGGATATTAGAAGACTATGAAGTGGGATAAACTGATCCAACAAAGAATAATGTTTTGGATGTTATCAATTTTGCAATCCCTACTTGGACAACAAATGTTCAGCAAGGGACAATAGCAAATTATTTTCGACACTGTAAAATTCGTTCGGAGGATGCAATCTCAAAGAATTTAAATGAACCCACTTGTGAAACCTCATTCATGAACTTGAGGTCATGACTAATGATCTCGGTTACCACAATAAAATGAATGTCAATAACATGTTGGATTATCTGGGTGAAAGTGATACATGTTTAGAGGTCCAGAGCTTAGAAGATATTGTGGATACCATCGGAAAAACAATGTTGATGATGAAGTTGAAGATGATACTATACCTTTGGAACCAGTTACACGTAAAGAAACACTTATCGCATCTAGAACTCTTCACAATTTTATGGTGCAGTTCGAAAAGACAACACCAGAGCTCTTAGATGCAATAAGAAAAGTTATTTTATTTTTTTATTTGCAATAAGAAAAGTTAGAGATGAACTTCAACTAAATTTAAATTTTAAGAAAAAACAGAACACAATAAAATCATATTTCACTAAATTGTCTTAGATATATATTTTTACTTTTAAAGAATTATTAATTTATGATATTAATGGGACTATATATTTATATAGGGGTCTTCTGGAAATATATTATCTTATTATCTTATTGAAATTGGTGATTTTTTCTATTGGCCCAAGTCGGAACCGAAGAAAAATATTACTTTAGAGAGATTATTAATTTACCGAGTATTAATTTATAGAAGTTTTACTGTATTATTGTCTATAATACCTCTTTATTTCCCCCACAACTTTTAACATGCCATATTTATCATAATTAAGAAAAATGTAAAAGAGACTTTCGAGTTTTTATAATATTATAGTACATAAATTGAAAATATAGGAAAAATGTAAAAAATAATATAATAAAAAGATAAATGAATTTCTTGGCTTATAAGAGATATCACATCACTTTCGTTATGTCTTAGTTAGTTTATATTAAATTAGATAGTGATATCCGTGCACGCATGGGCCCAACAATTTACATTTTAAAGTGAAGATTGCTTAGCTTGAAGATATACAATGACAAAAATTGTAGCTATATCGAAAAAATATGTTAGAATAAGTATTTAAGTTTATAATGAAGAATGTCTTCAGGAACAATACATGCATTTTACATATCCAAAACAAAATAACAGCAGCAATACCTAATAATACTGCTTATCTAATCCTCAAATCATAAACTTGGGTAATCCGAGAAATGAACTACTTTCGTTGCCTGTTATATGTGCAGAAATGAGTGTCACTCATGCTTTAGAAGAGAAAGATTGGTAGTATTGGGTGTGTTCATTTTCCGGAAAATATTTTCCAATTTTCTCATGTTTGGTTGGGTTAAATGTTTGGAAAATATTTTCCAAATCAACTCATTTTTCTCAAATTTAAGGAAAATGACTTCCCTTCAAAACTTAAGGAAAACATTTTCCAAAACTCTCTTCCAACTTCAAATTACAATTACTTTTTTGTTGAAAAAATTAATTTATTTTGTCCCTACCCTCAAACCAGCCCCCCAACCACCCCCCCAAATAAATAAATAAATTTTAAAGCTTATTTTTAAATTCAATTTTTTTACTCACGCTCACCCCTACCCCCACCCCCTACACC